>NC_142523.1:23114119-23234119 GCF_964205215.1 Stylophora pistillata
ATATTTACAGTTCTCCTTTTCTTCAACGGAACAGCTCAGGTTTGTATTGTTTTAATATATTTTATTTTCCACAAGTTATGTGGCCCATACTTATGTAAATAGGTTCTTGTGGTGAATCCATCACGAAGTTAAGAACAGGCTCTTCTGTCACTCTGGGGAGATGGGAAAAGCGAAATTGTGTCTTAAAATGCTCTGTAAGTTTGACTCCAAAGTGGTGATGCAAGCTGCAACTGTTTTGGTCACTATGACAGTTGGAAAAATAGATCATAAGTTACTAAGTTTGCAGGATAAGGGGCCAAGATGGCGATCCGTGTTTTCTCGCTTGGGTGTAACTTTGGTTTTATGGTCTGTAGTCAAAGTGAGATAAACATTTTCATTTAGTTGTAAATCATGCTGTAATGTTTTCTTTCGTGGAAATAAATGCCAGCTATATATACTGCTCACTCCAAAGATAAGCTGTGTGGTGAACAGTTTTGTACATTATGAAATACTGCGGCTGCACAAATGTGTGGCCACCAAAATTTCATATTTGGCATCCATTTTATAATTTAAGGTTAAACAATATTTTGAGCTTGGATTTCTGCTTAACAGAGCATGGTATGTTCATGATATGTTCCATTCCGTCCTTCCCCTCCCCTCCCTTCCCTTCCTAGCCTTTGAGAAGGGGAAGAAGCATGGTCAGTTGTCCCAGGGTGTAGGATGAAAGCAAACAAATTAGAAAACCCACATGATTTGCTCCTTGATGTTTGGCTCACTTCCACCTTACACCTTTGTGCGAATCCTTTGTGCGAATCCTTTGTGCAAATCCTTTGTTCAAATCCTTTTAGGATGAACACAGACGGCAAGGGCTGCAACACAGACTAACCAAAGGCATACAATTAAGATATCTGAAAATAAAATTAACAAGAGGCTAAATTTTGAGTTGTGTAAAGAAATAGGTAAAAGGTATAGTTCAATCATCAAACCTTCGAGTCCTCTAGGGACTCCAATATTTTCTTTGTCCATGCTCACAACAAGATGAAAAAACATCTCTTGCTATTTCTTTACCAAACTCTAAATACTTACAAACATGATGCTACTGAATTGACATTGCTTATCCTAGCACTCAGGGTTCTCATTTAAGTGCCGGCAGCCGGCTAAAAAACCGGCTACCTTAAATTTAGAGCTGCCTACTTTTCGGTGACAAGCTTGCCTCCTTATTTTGTATCTAAACGTAGATTTCAAGGTTAAAAATCGCGTGAATCAAACGAGTAACACTTGAAAGCCGTTTTAAGCAGCAAAACGTATTACACAATGCCAATGCGCGTCTTCTACCTTCTGCGGAATTCCACTGACCGGTGTTTGTTGTCAACAAGTGCGGTGTGGCATTCGGCGTGTTAGAAGAAGGCATGAAATCTTAGTATATAATTAATTATAGAGTACCCATGAGTAAAAGAAAACCCACTTCAAGCCAGCCTGGAATTGATCGATATTTCTGTAAATCACAAAGAACGGAAAGCCAGGTAGATGAAGGTGAGAAAACTACTGCCCTTTTTGGGGTGTAGTCTGGTCCCATTGTTAGGATTCCAAGAAAAGAAAGATGTTCAGTAAAATTTATGGTTGTCTCTAATAAAAAAATTATTTCTTAAAACCAAATTTGTTTGCCCAAAGGCTCAAAATGGCAAATCTAACCTTCTATATTTTGAAGTTTTTCGGAGGGGGGGGGGGGGGGGAGTCGAGGGGGCATGCTGCCAGACCCCCTCGGAGGCTCATGCCTGTGGTACTTGCTTCTCCCACCGCCCACCTTTATGTTTCAGCCATCTACATCAAAACTTATTGAGAACCCTGAGCACTATGCAGGAAGCATGTCTTATCTGAACTTCGCAATGGCTCTGCTTGCCATTATGTCTCTGCAGCTCAGTGATAGAGTATTGGAGCATGGCATCCTAAGGTCTGAGATTTGATTCCTCGCGGGGACTCAGAATTAACTTTTTCTTTGTCCCCTGCTTGTGACAAGGCAAAAAACATCTTTTGCTAGATCTTTGCCAAGCTCAAAGTTTACCATCTTCAATTTCTCATTATAATTTGATATTACATTTAACATGATATGATATGATAGAAATTATCATATGATACATTTAACCGCCTCCCGGTTAGCTCAATGGATAGAGCGCTGGACTGTTGTGTGGGAGGTCGAGGGTTCCAGCCCTGGCTGGACCAACACTCAGACAAGGTCTTAAAATAATTTAGAAGAATATGCTACCTTTCTAGAACATCAAGAAATGGTTAGATATTCTAGTCTTCTCGGATTAGGGACGATTAAATGGAGGTCCTGTCTCCTGCAGGGTTGGGGGTAGGAGACGTTTATTTCCCATGCACGAGATTACTGTGTGATGGATGTCCTCCCCTGGGGTGGGATGGGTGGGTTTGTTAGAGCTTAAACCTCGTAGTGGACCTATGTCCTATTTAATTTGGATATATCAACAAAGTTGAAATGGTAAATTGGCCACCGTAACGATTACAAAAGCTGATGTCTTGAGCGTTAGCCCTTCGTCGCAGCGAAAGGGCTTTCGACGAAGGGCTAACGCTCGAAACGTCAGCTTTTGTAATCGTTACGGTGGCCAATTTACCATTTCAACTTTGTTGATATGTCCAAATTATTTCGTTACCCCCACCGACGCAGCCCCAAACAGTTTCTTTCTAAACTATCAGCCTTTATTCCTATGTACTATTGTTTCTGCTCCAGTACCTTGAATGTGCAAATCCTTAAATACTCAAAAGTACTAACAATAAAGATGTCATTAGTAATAACTAAATTAACAACAAATGTTCATCTCAGTCTACAGCCTGGCCAAATGCAGTTAAATCACTGACTGGATGGTTTACCAACCAGCAGAGGATGACTATTTTTGGTTTGTTTGGCACCAGTAGTTTTGCAGGAGGAATTCTAGGAACAGCTATGGCTGTAAGTATTGCTGTCAACTGTTTGACTTCCAAGATCTCATCAGAAACTCTCTCTACTGTTTTCCGTACAATTCTTATGATGTTAGTTCAGGGAACTTGGAATTAGATCAACCAATAATCCCCCTAATCAAAACAGTACTTTTAGTTAAGCAAAATTCTCTGATGTGATTGGTCATCACCAGCCAGATTTGAGCACTAATAGGACAGTTAAGGTGTCATGCTTGTACAGTCGAACCTTGGTTATCCGGACTCGTCAGGACCTCAATAAATAGTCCGGATAATCGAGAGTCCAGATAATTGAAAATATGAATATTAATTTAATGAGATAGAAATGTACACAAAAGGTATACAGCAAAGAAAACATCATTTTAATGGTGAAATCTACACAGCCTGTATGTATTTACAAACAAACTTTCAGTTTAGGTATTTACAAAGGTCTAAAACGTTCAAGCATGTTTGTTTACTTCAAAGACTTGTAGCTTGAATTGATCGCTTTGAGTTTTCAAGATCATGGCAACTAAGTAATATTCATGAAAAAATTGGGACCAGAGAAGAAAGTCCAGATAATCGAATGGTCCAGATAACCGAGGTTCAACTGTAATAATTATTGGACAGTGTAATAGGACAGTTAAGGGAAATTTAATGTGTCATGCTAGTGTATGTGCCTGGACAAAATGCATCATGTGTGCTGCTGTTGTTGCACAATCTGCCAAGTTTTCTTTTTTAATGAAAATGTTTAACGGATGTTCAGTTTTTTTTCTCAAATTATGGCATAGTTTTTAATCGGTAACCAAACTTTGTGTCGTCCAGTTCTGTCTGTGTAATCATGTCTTGCTGATAATCAAACTGGACTCCTGCTTTTGTTACTCACTTCCATGGTTACAGATTGAATTGGTCTCCGCTCAGTCTAATTACCGTTATTAAACAATATTTTTATTTATTCTTACAACTTGTCTCTTGATTTTGTACTGATATCTGTTGTGGTCACTCATGAAAATTAAAGAGTTAAGAGAAGTTTTCTTTTGATGGTAAATTTCTCCAAGTCATTATTATTTGGAACAAATGGAAGTGTTTTTTCCTTGCAGGTTCAACTGCTGTCTTTGTTTGCTCCAGATATGAAAATGGTCTTTTTCATTCCATCTGTGATTGTGGTAGGCTTTCTATCAAGTCATTTAACTCTTGAGTATGCATATTTATTCTCCATACTGTTCTCTATACATTTCCTGAGGTGCTGACAAGGAGAATTTGTTTAACAATCAAGAGCTTCTTTAGTTGGTGATAATTTTGTTTATTCTCGTGACCTTACAGTATTGATTTAAGGTTGATATTTTCAGGAGAAACTAGATACCAGTCACACTTAGGGGTTAAAAGTTTAACAACCTTTCTTACAAGAGAAAAAAATTCAATGAGAGAGGTTCCTCTGAGAAATAAAAATCCTTCATTGAAATTTGAAAAAAATTCAATAAGAGAGGTTCCTCTGAGAAATAAAAATCCTTCATTGAAATTTGAAAAAAATTCAATAAGAGAGAATCCTCTGAGAAATAAAAATCCTTCATTGAAATTTGAAAAAAAATTCAATAAGAGAGGTTCCTCTGAGAAATAAAAATCCTTCATTGAAATTTGACAAACTAAACTCAGACAACATGCAAATAGTCAACCTTCCCTTCTTGCATAACTTCTTCTACGATCTTCTGTCATTTCAGTCTATAATTTGCCTGTCAGTGTTGAAGTTGTCTAAGGCTAGCACTGTGTTCACACTTGGTGCTTGAGCATGGTGCCCAAGTACGATTTTTGATGGGCACTAATGTGAACACACCTTTTTTTTCAAGTACCTACCCCAGAGTTCA
The DNA here is from genome assembly GCF_964205215.1 of Stylophora pistillata. Taxonomy (NCBI): domain Eukaryota; kingdom Metazoa; phylum Cnidaria; class Anthozoa; order Scleractinia; family Pocilloporidae; genus Stylophora; species Stylophora pistillata. The sequence goes on from NC_142523.1 coordinate 23,118,910, forward strand.
GTCACTGTGTTTGTGCCTGGGTACAAGGTCTTGACATTGTACTGATATGTTGGGTAGCCTGTGTCTGAACACAGCACCATTTTGTGCTGTGCCCTGGCACTAATACTTGGGGCACCAAGTGGGAAGACAGGCTACGAGTTTTACGTCCTAAACAGACCTTTTACATGTAATATCCTTTTACAGGGTAGCATTGGTATTCTGGATTTCTTATTCCTCAGTTCTCCTTCAGAGCTTGGGATTCCTGATGCAAATGCAGGTGAATGATTATTCTTAAACTGCCCAGATCAAATGAATAATTCTCCTTTTTAGTCACTATACAATCAGATTTAGTTTTATTAAGAGGATTTACTATTTAATCAGGATAACTTAATCTAGCTGATAATGCTTTTGTATTCTCAAAACCTGTGCGTGGGATAATGCATGGAAAGTGTGAGGAGAAAACACATTTTATTTAATTACTTTCATCTTATCTCGGGTTAATTTGGTTCATTATCTGAGTTGATTTTGTGAATTAACGTGGCAGGCAAAGCTGATTTTTTGAGTGTGAACCCTTTATCAGCTCTTTTGCACCAGCAAAGGGCTTAGTTGACCCTTTAGCTCAGAGTTAGCACTCAAGCGCTAACACTTGTAATGTCAGCTCAAAAAAAAAAATGGTGGCCAGTGAACATTTAATCAAGTGAGTTGATAAAACCACATCACATTGGGATACCCTCTTTTAAGGCAACACCACGTACTTCCTTAGTTTATATCTTATCTCTGTTTGTTTGATGAATCAGCTGAAGCACCTTCAAGTACTCCAGAAACTGCTAACACACAAGCTCAACTCAGCTATGCTCAATTGTGGAGTTTAAGGTAAGAGGTTTAACATTTGCTACCTTGGAGGCGCAGTGGCCTCATATGATTAGTGTGCTTGATTCCAGATCGAGTGGTCCAGGTTTTGAGCCCTGGCCGGGGACATCGTGATGTGTACTTGGGCAAGACACTTTACTCTCACGGTGCCTCTATTCACCCAGGTGTTTAATGTGTTACTGGTGAATTTAATGCCGGGGTAACCCTACGATGGAGTAGCAACTGATACAGGGGGGAGTAGAAATACTCCTAGTCGCTTCATGCTATGGAAACCGGAGTTAAGCACTGGTCTGATGGCCCACTTGGCTCATAAATAAACAAACTTTACCTTTATCTTCATATTTGCTTTGCCGTGTTTTACTGGCTCTAGTTGTTTAAAGGGTGAATAATGCTAGCCACTGGGGGATAGCGGAATGATGTTGGTCATCATTTATCCTCTGGATAGTGATTTTTCTATTGGATAATGTTATCTGCCCCTTTGAATAACTGGTCCCTTGTCGTCAGCGTCCATGAGTCTTCCTGGGGCCCAGGCCTTAAGCCATAAACCTCTGTTTCTGAAGTGTATTTGTATTGCATTCCATTGAGATGTACAGTAAGTGCCTCATATCTGAACATTTTAACTTGTGTTTAGGATGATCCCAGAACTTAGCTGGGCTACTTGTTGTGTGAAGTTAGTCAGATACTGTATGTACATGTGGCTGCCAATGTATCTTTACCAAGCGGTAAGTACAGTTATTATCCATTCATGATATTTCAAAGACTCTTCAAGTATTTTGCCTCAGATTTCTTCTATGGGTATGTTACCATTCCTCTCACGACTCTGGTCAACCGAGTCCAAGGACTGTACTGTAAGTTACGGATCAATTTTTTCCGCTTGAATTTATGGCCCAGCGTGATTTAGAGCAGGGGAAAAAAATCAAGGTTCCGTAACTTACAGTGCAGATCAAGAAAACTAAGTTAGCAAGTTGTTTACCGTTATTATATCTCTGAATTCAAATGGAGGGGGAAGGTTTCAGTTCAGTAAAAGTGGGGGGGGGGGTGGGGTGGGGGGAGGTGACGTGAAATACAGCCTGCTAACTTAACCAATCATAACGCGCTTACTAATTGAGAGTTATAATTAAAAGATAACCTGCAGCATGCTGAACGGGCGTAGTTTTTTTGCGTTTTACAACCGGTGAACGGAGACAAACGCTGGGGGAATGCGAAACGTTCGCGCCACCTGCACCTCGCGGTTGCCTCCGTTCGACTGAAAGACGCAATAATTAGGCTAGTTCTGCAGGCTCAAAAGAAGAAAGAGATATGATCGCAACGGTATGCTTAAACAGTTTTATTACGGTAACCAATAAACTGATGCTCGGAGTAGATAAGTGGGACTCTGATATACCCTACGTGCTCTAGTTTGGCACCTCTCTCTGATAACCCTTTTAGCTCCCATGAGTGAGTGACCAAGACGGAATTTCTCCTCCCCGTAGCTCAACTACACCAAACTCCAGGCCGGCTACTTGTCCACAATGTTTGAAATTGGAGGAGTCGTGGGTACTACTGCACTGGGCTTCGTCGTAAATAGGTAAAATGGTTGATAATTATTTTAGTAGGCGTGTGTGAATTACAGTTCTATGATATCCGCGTTAAACTATTGCACGAGAGCCTCGGGACAAGCGAAAGACTGCGTAAAAAATATCGGACAAAATGAAGGGTGAATCATAAGTTTATAACAGACACGCTCGAAATTGTAAAGATTGCGAAGAACAATCCAACGAACAACGCAAGGGGAATTTTGAAAAATTTGAGTGGGGTATGCGCATGGCTGGATGAAAGATGAGCCCTTACAGCCCTCACGTCTTAAAACGCTCCACCGTCTCTGAAGCCCGACAAAGGTTAGCATCAGTGAACTTCAACTTCAATTAAGTATGTTGCGTATCAGCTTTCTTCTCGCTTCAGCGACTGGAACGATTTAATAATGGTAATTGAACTGAGTGAAGTGCAATTTGGGCTGAAATCATACGCGTGATTTCAAAATCGAACGAGCGCGCAGCGCGAGTTCGATTTGAAATCACAAGTATGATTTCAGACCAAAATTGCACGACACGAGGTTCAGTTACTACTTTATTACATCCATTTTGAAATCGCCCAAATACAGGACTTGGTCAATTCAAATATTTTACTGATGCATTACTGAGCCGGTTTTTAAATAATAAGTGGAAACGGAAACGCTTTTACATCTTATTTTGTATGCAAAACAGAAAGACTGACGTCATGTGTCAAAAACTCAATCAAGCGTAAAATGATGCGAGTTGGAGCAAAAAATGGTGCGATTCGTGAATAAATCGCACCAATTAGATTACAGGGACCACCAGTGATTTTAAAATGGATGTAATAAAGAATGTAACCTTCCACGCGCAAATAGCGAGAGCCACACGTTCCCTTCAGCTCAGACGCGCACGTGTCTCGCGTTAACTTCTGTTACACGAACTTTCAGTTTGAAATCAAACATGTTAAGGCTCTCCACTTAGATCTAACAAGTAGGTGACTGAATTTCAACGGGTCTGCGAACCAACCAGGGAGGTACCTTGTCTTTCTGCGATGGATAACTACTTTAAATATTCGGCGGGAAAATGCGAACATGAAAAAAAAAATAGGTCGATTAAGTTTGGATTCTCGTGGTACGTTGACCAGACTTTTATAACATTTGGTGGCTCCTAAAAGAGCCGTTTGTTTTTTGGCGGGAAACCCACAAAGTGAGTTTACTTGCTGCTGGTGTACTTGGTCACAGCCTTGGTTCCTTCGCTGACGGCGTGTTTGGCCAGTTCACCGGGCAGAAGCAGCCTGATGGCGGTCTGAATCTCGCGGGAGCTAATGGTCGATTTCTTGTTGTAGTGAGCCAGACGGGAGGCTTCGGTGGCGATGCGCTCAAAGATGTCGTTGACGAACGAGTTCATGATGCCCATGGCTTTGCTGGAGATACCAGTGTCGGGGTGAACTTGCTTCAACACTTTGTAGATGTAGATAGCATAGCTTTCCTTTCTCTTTCCTCTTCTCTTCTTCTTTCCATCAGCAGCAATAGCCTTTGCCTTACCGGCTTTCTTCTCGCCTTTCTTTCCTGCAACTTTGGGAGCCATGATTTCTGAAGAACAGTAACAACTGTAATGCCGGTCAACTACATGTTTCTGTAATTTATAGTGAATAGACGGAAAGATCAATTATCCTACGGATCGAAATCCTCGATTACTGATTGGTCATCAGCACGAACTGACCCTTGAGGTCAAATTTCTTTGTAGGCCATTTCGTTTGTAAACAAACAAAAGACAAACGGCTATTGAAATTCAATCGGTCAGTAAAGATATGATTGGCGCTTTTCGATCCTTCGTGCATAAATAACTAACCATAAATATTGGTGTTCATTCATTCTTCTGCATTCGCGCTTTAAGTGAAATTTCAAAATCATTTTCAAACATGTCTGGTCGTGGTAAAGGAAAAGCTAAGGGCACCAAGTCGAAAAGCCGCTCATCCCGTGCAGGGCTTCAATTTCCAGTCGGTCGAATCCATCGTCTTCTCCGCAAAGGCAACTATGCCGAGCGAGTTGGCGCTGGCGCTCCAGTGTACTTGGCAGCAGTGCTCGAGTACTTAAGCGCTGAGATCCTTGAGTTGGCGGGCAACGCTGCTCGTGACAACAAAAAGACAAGAATCATCCCGCGTCACCTTCAGCTGGCTGTCCGTAATGACGAGGAGTTGAACAAACTGCTCGCCGGTGTTACTATTGCACAGGGAGGTGTTCTTCCTAACATCCAGGCTGTTCTCCTGCCCAAGAAGACCGAGAAGAAACCGAAAGCTTAAGTCAGCTATCTTCTCACATAAAACGGCTCCTCTAGGAGCCACCACACACGACAAAAGTCTTGATCAACGGTCTTTTATTCCTTTTATGTTTGTCGAAAATACAAAAAACACCCTGAACAGAAGTGATGCCACTCTCCCAGTTTAAAAAAAAAAAAATATTATTAAATCACTACATGGAAAAGCAGTCGCTTGCTGTATAGATGTCAGAGTTGTGGTCAATATTTTTTCACAGTTACGAGTTCGTTACGAATATCACGAGCACCCGTACCAAAATATCTTGGCGGGCTTTCACTGATGCTAATTTGGACTTAAAATGATTTGGCGCCAAAATCCCTCTGCTTTTAACTCACATCGGTTCATGGTCAAAGAAGTTCGTTTGTGTTGTGAATTAAAATTCTTTCGCCAAGAACGATATAGTATGATCTTTCAGATTAAAGAACACTAATTCTGATATGTGATTTATGGGAGCAAATCCACGACGCTAGCCGGTTATTCTGCTATATCACTGGACCGTTACAAATTGCGCCAAAATTTCTGGCATTTTATCTTCTTATCCACACTGCGCCAAGTAAAGAAAGTAACGAATATTTATATGCAGCAAATCAATACCCGATAAATCCCGATTGTCCAAAGCTCTTATGGCTTTTCTTCTTTTAAAAAGACTTCGCAATATTTTGCACTTGGGATTACACTGAAAAGTGTGTACTAAGCGTCAACAATGTGAAATTTTGATTCACAAAAGGCGGGTGTATATTCGCTTGCTTTAAAAAAAAAACGTTACAGAAACTGTGCCAGAAAGTCCAAAAGCGTGGTTTTTATTGCAGGTTCAGTAACGAAAAGTCACTGAGTCGTTAACTTTTCTAAAATGATAAATATTCTTTCTTTTCCTTAGACCACTCGATGAATATTATGTGCGCAAATCAGCAATGCGTCAGCCGGCTACTACTCTGCAACCTATCTAGATCGTTACATGAATTGCGCCAAAATTGTCACGCCTGGAGGTTAATATTGAAATTTTTTCTTCGTACTGCTCCCAAACCATCAAAGTACCAGAAACTTATGTGCGCCAAGGTCTATTGTTTCCCATTAGCTCTGAGGGATTTCCATGAGTGAAATCGACCTGTGGTCATCTCAGTAATTATAACGGCCACAACATTTCACGTGGTCAAACCACCCACTATGTGCTTAGTAGAGGGGACACAGTGAACTTCTGTGCTTTGCATTAAAATATTTACACTCTTCTGTACTTAACAGGGAAAGGATCTACAGAATCACGTTGGTAAATAATTAGAACTGAATTTAAACCACCAGAGACAAAGAAAGCAATGTTCTCGCCACAGGTTTAGACTCTTTTATAGCAAGATTCACATAGTTTATCTCATTCACGTTTTTCAACGGACATTTTAATGTGTTCGAAAAGTGAATAAATGTGGCCCTTCGAGCGCGCGCTTCGCTGAGCAAAACGAAATATTTATTCGCTGTTTCTTATCGATCAAGACATCCATTTTATTGGTCACGACTTTCTTAAGATTTGGTGGCTCCTAAAGGAGCCGTTTGTTTGTGTGTTTGAGGTGTCCGTCTAACCGCCAAATCCGTACAGAGTGCGGCCTTGTCTCTTCAGAGCGTACACCACATCCATGGCTGTCACAGTCTTCCTCTTGGCGTGCTCGGTGTATGTCACAGCATCACGGATCACGTTCTCAAGGAAAACTTTGAGAACACCACGAGTCTCCTCGTAGATCAAACCAGAGATACGCTTGACTCCACCACGGCGAGCAAGACGACGGATGGCTGGTTTAGTGATACCTTGGATGTTATCCCGAAGGATCTTTCGGTGACGCTTGGCGCCTCCTTTTCCGAGGCCTTTACCTCCTTTACCGCGACCAGACATGTTGATTACTACTCGATTGACTGAGATATAAGCGGGTAAAGGACTGTTTTTTGCTTTATAACGGCAACAGTGACCTCTTAGAAAACAAGACAGACGTGGCTAGTTATTGGTTGAATGCGGAACAAAGAGGCCAAAGGCCAAATTGTACACAGTCCTTCTCGAAAGCCTGACGCTACCATCTCTTCTAATGAATAAAGTGCTGTCATTTATGTGCTAAAAGTTCATTTAAACTATCAATCAACCAATTTCGTCAAGCTTTTTATCGTTTGAAACAAGGTTTTCTCAGCACAAAAAGGGTTCCAAAGTATTATAAACTATTCCAAGTCGATTCAGATCGAAATACAACTACACTACCTTGAAATAATTTGCATTTTCCATACACGGCCAATCAGATCTCTTATTTTATAGCCAATCAGACACAAGCCCGCCAAGGTATAAATCGATTTGTAGGTGATTGCTATCACTATCAGTTAGCATTTTTCTTGTCTTGAATCAAACCAAAACATGGCCCGTACGAAGCAAACTGCACGTAAATCAACCGGTGGAAAAGCTCCACGTAAGCAGCTCGCCACAAAGGCGGCTCGTAAGAGCGCTCCTGCTACCGGTGGAGTCAAGAAACCTCATCGTTACAGGCCTGGTACAGTCGCTCTTCGTGAGATCCGTCGTTACCAGAAATCCACCGAGCTGTTGATCCGTAAGCTGCCCTTCCAGCGTCTTGTGCGAGAAATCGCCCAAGATTTCAAGACCGATCTGCGTTTCCAGAGCTCGGCTGTGATGGCCCTTCAAGAAGCTAGCGAGGCCTACCTTGTTGGTCTGTTTGAAGACACCAACTTGTGCGCTATTCACGCCAAGCGTGTCACCATTATGCCCAAGGACATTCAGTTGGCCCGCCGAATCCGTGGAGAGCGAGCTTAAGTAGACAGCATCCACATTCAAACACACGGCTCCTTTAGGAGCCACCACATCAGTAAAAGCAATAGCCAATGATAACCGGGAGTTCTACTCGAATTACTGAATATCGACACTCGTCAATTTAGTCTTTCTGTTTTTAACTATTCAATGAAACATCTTTTAGATAAACTACCGTTAAATTACAGAGACTGCTAAGGACAGCTTCGGTAATAGACATGAGATTTTGATTTATAAAATTCGGCGCGTAAACGATGTGACATGTGATGCTGATTTAAAAATTTAGGTGCGAGAACGACACTATTATGGCAAGGCTATGTGAATTTTCGTGATATTTGTACTCAAGTCGCTGAAATCATTTTCGTATTAAGTCACTTTTTTCTTTTCATTAGACAAATGTTGGTTTTGTGGGTGTAGTTTGACCCTGGCGTATTTGTCGCGATTGAAAAGCTTGCACATACGTACAATTACCAACCGCCGAAAGAGTTAACACGCGATACAAATTTTGAATAATAACATTTGATATAATTACAACAACTGAATTTCATGGTAGCACTGCTTCTTCGCGAAGTAAGAATTGATCCTAGATGTTTCCATAGTAGTCTCCTTCGCAGCCACTGTTCGATCTCCTCACCCAGGAGACTAAAAAGTTCAAGATTTCTGGAAAAGTGCTCTAATTACTGAAATTATAAAAGGGTCTTCATTTTGCTTACTAAGTGCAATCTTCACAAACCTAAAAGTGACTTTTGCGGCCAGCGTTCCACCTGATCCTTCAACAACCGACGCGGATAATATCATTCAAACTGATAGTATTTTCATACCCTATTTTCATACAGTCCTCTGTATACGTATGATGGACGATCCTCGCAGTAGATAGCGCTATTTGAGCAATAGCGAAATTCAGACCTGAAAAAAATCAGGCCTGTACGGGACTCGAACCACTGACCTCTGCGATACTAGTGCAGCGCTCTAACCAATTGAGCTAACAAGCCAACTGAGAGCAGGCCGTTAAGTTGATTCGTAATGAACCCGTGAAAGTGATGAATGAGATAGAATAAATATATGAAAATCATATAGTCCTCTGTATGTTTAGTACGATTCGAAACCTAGTTTACCGATCGGTTTTCTAAACAAGTCAGTCAAGAAATGGGCAGCAATTTGGGCTGCTCGCGAGCACATATTCACGAATTTCTTTGTAGAGAGTGAAGCGCCATCTTCAAGAGATGACCGGCGAAAGGAAGAGATTGTATTTCATTGCTGCTTTGCATTGAAGAAAGCGAAGCGCCATCTACAAGAGATGACCGGCGAAAGTAGGAGATTGTATTTCATTTCTACTTTATTATAATGACTGCGTGATGCGCGCCAAATTAATTCCTCCATTGCTCGTTCTTTATCTATTTCAACTTTCCAGAGCCGTACATATAACCTGAAAATACACATTTAAGATTTTGCATAAATTCGCTCACTAAAAGAGCGGAAAAGAGCGGTAAACAGCGGTAAAGTAAAACGCGTCCAGTTTGTATTGTCAACAACTCTACACATCAGGCCAAAAATCTACGTTACATCCACTCAGTTCTGTACTTATCTTCTCTCTACACTCTTTGGTGTTCTTTACCCTGTCGAATTATTCTTCAGAGGTTTGTTGTAAGTCACCGACTGATGTGTATCGCTGACCGAGCTCTGCGCGAAGCTTGACACGGTTCTTGTAACACTGACAAAATTTCCCTCAACTTTGTACACTACGTCAGCGTTCGCCGATCGCAGTCTTTTTCGTCACTTATTAAACTTCATATCTGTGTTTATATCGCTCTTATAACATGAACTAAATCCAAGGTCATGTTACTCTGGCGGTATTTGCTAATATGACCGCCGTAAACAAATTCAGTCGCAAACTGCATATATACATACAGGCATACATCTATACATCAGGTTAGAAGGATTGGCAAGACCGAAGTCCTGATGTGGACCTGCCTAACTACAAATTAAATACAATCACAATGAAATATATAATAAAAATTGGAAAAACAGAGGGAAATTACTTCTTTAATACAATTCTAATTAGATAACTTAAACACAAATAAATATTAAATTTACAATTAAAAATACAGGAAGTCATCGTGTTTCATTGAAACACATCAGGAACCTTTGGCAAAATTTATGCTATTGAGAAGGTGCTTGTTACCCTTAAGCTTAATCTTAAACAATCTTAAGTTAGCACATTCCTTGACATGATGGGGAAGATTCCATACCAAGGCGGCCCTGTGTTTAAAAGACCTGCCAATTTCAGATCTTGGTCTTGGCACTTCTAAATTTAGAGAATTTCTTAAGCTGTAATTCGTTTTTGCCTTAGAAATTAAAATATTTAGATCCTCGGTATTTAAGCTATGATAAGATTGATAGGTCAGAACTAGCAGTCTTTTAACATGATACAAATGAATAAAGGCTAATAGTTTCGAAAGAAACTGTTTGGGGCTGCGTCGGTGAGGGTAACGAAATAATTTGGATATATCAACAAAGTATATTAATACAGTTTAGTACCGCTATTTTGTTTAGCCTGCTGTTGTCTCGGCGGTCCGCAGACTATTCAACCTAGTCAACTTTATAATTTCCCTTCCAAAAATTCCAAAATCTTGGAGACCTGATAATTTTACACTGCCAACCTGGTTTCGTTAAGTTTAAGTTTTTGTTTAATGTGGCACCACACTTAGCTACAAGCTACTTTCCAGGAGGCCCACAATAAATAACAGAAATAAATAATTCAAATTGAACATAAATTGTTAAGAACCCCAACTGGCCGGAGGCTATTTACCAGTTGGCTATTTACAAGCGTGGCCGAGGATTTGAACTCGGAGCTACCGTGAAACAAATCCAGAGAGTGGTCAGAGCAGGACTCGAACCCAGGAGCAGTGGATTACGAGTCTGACGCTCTGACCACTCAGCCACACTGTCTCGTTGTCTGTGCCCCTTTTCAATCCCCACTTTGTAAAATCGACACACAGTTTTAAGCAATTTTTTTTTTTGTTTTCCATTTCTCTAGGCATGGGTTTTCTTTCCCGTTTTAAAATTACCGCTAAGAAGACCAGTAAATCGAGTTGAAGGAAATACGTCGCTCAAAACTTTTTGCGTCACGTCTCGTGTTGAAAAACAAAGCACTGAAATCCTTTCAGTTGGAGCTTGCGCGCCTCTGGGGAATCGATAGTCACCATGGTGGGGGAGGGAGCGTTGCGTGACGAGCCCAAACAACGGCTGCGAAGGAGACTAGGGAATCGATAAAAAAACAATAGCTTGAGCGCAACTAGAATTATTGCGGAATTTTGCGCGCGACTAGGGGAATCGTACTAAACATACAGCGGACTGTATGAAAACAGGGTATGAAAAATATTATCAGTTTGGATGATATTATTATCCGGATCGGTTGTTGAAGGATCAAGTGGAACGCTGGCCGCCAAAGTCTCTCTTAGCTTTGTGAAGATTGCGCTTAGTAAGCAAAATGAAGACCTCTTTATTATTACAGTCATTAGAGCACTTTTCCAGAAATCTTGAAACATTTTAGTCTAGATGTAGTGCTATCATGAAATGTTGTCATTCAAAATTTGTATCGTGTGTTGACTCTTTCAGCGATTGGTCAGCGTGACGTTTTCAGGGAATTTTCATTATGCATGTGTATGTGCGAGCTTTTCATTATCGACAAATACGCCAGGGTCAAAGTACACTTAGAACAGACAAACCAACATTTGTCTGTCTAAGTAATAAAAGAAAAAAGTGACTCAAGACGAAAATGATTTCAGCGACTCGAGTCCCGTATCACGAAAAATCAATTTCCTTGCCATAATAGTGTGTCGTTCTCGCACCGACTTTTTAAATTAGCATCTCATGTCGTTCTCGCGCCGAATTTTACAAATCAAAATCTCGTGTCTATTACCGAAGCTATACTTGGTCGTCTTTAGAATGGAACGGTAGCTTATTTAAAAGATTTCTCATTGAATAGTTAGAAACAGGAAGACTAAACTGACTATTGTCGATATTCAATAATTCGAGTCGAACTCCCGGTTACCATTGGCTATTGCTTTTACTGATGTGGTGGCTCCTAAAGGAGCCGTTTGTTTGAATGTGGATGCTGTCCACTTATGCTCGCTCTCCACGGATTCGGCGGGCCAACTGAATGTCCTTGGGCATTATGGTGACGCGCTTGGCATGGATGGCGCACAAGTTGGTGTCTTCAAACAGACCAACGAGGTAGGCCTCGCTAGCTTCTTGAAGGGCCATCACAGCCGAGCTCTGGAAACGCAGATCGGTCTTGAAATCTTGGGCGATTTCTCGCACAAGACGCTGGAAGGGCAGCTTGCGGATCAACAGCTCGGTGGATTTCTGGTAACGACGGATCTCACGAAGAGCGACTGTACCAGGCCTGTAACGATGAGGTTTCTTGACTCCACCGGTAGCAGGAGCGCTCTTACGAGCCGCCTTTGTGGCGAGCTGCTTACGTGGAGCTTTTCCACCGGTTGATTTACGTGCAGTTTGCTTTGTACGGGCCATCTTTTGGAACGATTCAAGACAACAAAAAGTGTACTGGTGAGACAGCATTCACTCACAAATCGATTTATACCTTGGCGGGCTTGTGTTTGATTGGCTATAAAATAAGAGATCTGATTGGCTGAGTGTGAAAAATGCAAATAATCGCAAGGTAGTGTAGTTGTATTTCGATCCGAATCGACTTGGAATAGTTTGAAAGGCTTTGGAACCTTTTTCTGTTAAGAAAACTTTCTTTAAAACGATAGAAAGCTTGACGAAATTGCTTGATTGATAGTTTAAATGAACTTTTAACACATAAATGACGACACTTGCAGAGAATGGTAGCGTCAGGCTTTCGAGAAGGACTGCTTACATGCTAATTTTAATTTTAAGAATGTTTAATTGATTTGGCCTTTGCCCTCTTTGCTCCGCATTCAACCAATAACTAGCTACGTCTCTCCTGTTTTCTAAGAGGTCCTTGTTGTCGCTATAAATCAACAAAAATGTCCTTTATCCGGTTATAACTCAGTCAATCGAGTAGTAATCAACATGTCTGGTCGCGGTAAAGGAGGTAAAGGCCTCGGAAAAGGAGGCGCCAAGCGTCACCGAAAGATCCTTCGGGATAACATCCAAGGTATCACTAAACCAGCCATCCGTCGTCTTGCTCGCCGTGGTGGAGTCAAGCGTATCTCTGGTTTGATCTACGAGGAGACTCGTGGTGTTCTCAAAGTTTTCCTTGAGAACGTGATCCGTGATGCTGTGACATACACCGAGCACGCCAAGAGGAAGACTGTGACAGCCATGGATGTGGTGTACGCTCTGAAGAGACAAGGCCGCACTCTGTACGGATTTGGCGGTTAGACGGACACCTCAAACACACAAACAAACGGCTCCTTTAGGAGCCACCAAATCTTAAGAAAGTCGTGACCAATAAAATGGTTTTCGCAATTGATGTAACATCCGATTTTAATAAATTCTTACGATTGGAGAGTCACGGGACAGATAACCGATTTACATAAGCAGTATTCGGGTTGGGTTTTCACGGTGTATCTATCTCAGTAAGAATTCTTTGAGAAATACTAATGATTTAGACGCCATGAATGATAATGGAGAATACAACGCTATGGGCTAGAATGAGAATACCGCTTTCTTATTTGTCTCTGTTGAAGTTTTAGAGTGAGTTCCCGGCGGAGGCCTCTTCCTTGTATTCAGCGTCTCTTTTCTCCTGCGCTCAAAGAACAAGGAAAAAAGGATTTCTGTTAGCAGGGAACCTAGCGAGCAATATTCAAGCGGCCGCTTTTTATTTTCTCGTTCAGTCCTCGATTCGCTAAGACTCTTTATCTTGGTACTGAGCCGACGACACCCACGCTTTTGGGTATCTTGGCGCAATTTCTGTAACGTTCCGTCGAAGGTTTACAGGAAGCGAATATTGCGCGCCATTTGTGAGGCAAAATGATATACTGTATTTTTTTCATTCTTAATACCCACTCAGTATCGCTCAAGATATTGCATAGAAAAGCGAGAAGAGCTTTAATAACTCGCAAGCGTTCGGTATTTTTTGGCGCAGAGTTGGCAATCTTCGGGGCTCATAGAAGATGACTATTTTGGCGCAAATTCTGTAACGTTCATTAATTAACGGTTCATTAACTGGCTAGCGCATTGTGGATTTGCGCACATAAACCGAATGTCAGAATATTGGTGCTTGTAATATGTAACGAATAATCGCACTATGTCGTTTTTGTTTATGGACAAAAGGAGCTTAAGGTCAGTAAAAAAATTTGTCGGCCATAAATCAACGCGAGTTGTAACTTTGTGTTTCGGCGGCGAACCATTGTGAGTCCAAATTCGCATAAGAGCGCTTACTCGTTTGGGACAGAAATGTATAAGCGTATAAAAATTGCCAAATACGATTGCCACAATAAGCGAAATTCCTTGTAGTGAATACATAAGATAGTTTTATTTTACTGGGATAGTGGTATTTTGTCAGGTTCTAGCTTGCACTTTTCGCATTTAGCCACAGCGAATTTCTTACTTAGTATGTCATATTAAAGGAATAAAAAAACCGTTGATCAGGACTTTCATCATAAGTGGTGGCTCCTAAAGGAGCCGTTTTGTGTAAGAAGCGAAAGCTTGTTTAGGCTTTCGGTTTCTTCTCGGTCTTCTTGGGCAGAAGAACAGCCTGGATGTTGGGAAGCACACCTCCCTGTGCAATAGTGACACCGGCGAGCAGTTTGTTCAACTCCTCGTCGTTACGAACAGCCAGCTGAAGGTGACGCGGGATGATTCTTGTCTTTTTGTTGTCACGAGCAGCGTTGCCCGCCAACTCAAGGATCTCAGCGCTTAAGTACTCGAGCACTGCTGCCAAGTACACTGGAGCGCCAGCGCCAACTCGCTCGGCATAGTTGCCTTTGCGGAGAAGACGATGGATACGACCGACTGGAAATTGAAGCCCTGCTCGAGATGAGCGGCTTTTGGACTTGGTGCCCTTAGCTTTACCTTTGCCACGACCAGACATGTTTGAAAATGATTTTGATATTTCACTCAAAGCGCGAATGCAGAAGAATGAATGAACACCAATATTTATGGTTAGTTATTTATGCACGAAGGATCGAAAAGCGCCAATCATATCTTTGCTGACCGATTGAATTTCAATAACCATTTGTCTTTGGTTTGTTTACAAAAGAAATGGCCTACAAAGAAATTTGATCTCAAGGGTCAGTTCGTGTTGATGACCAATCAGTAATCGAGGATTTCGATCCGTAGGATAATTGATCCTTCCGTCTATTCACTATAAATTACAGAAACATCTAGTTGAACGACATTACAGTTGTTACTGTTCTTCAGAAATCATGGCTCCCAAAGTTGCAGGAAAGAAAGGCGAGAAGAAAGCCGGTAAGGCAAAGGCTATTGCTGCTGATGGAAAGAAGAAGAGAAGAGGAAAGAGAAAGGAAAGCTATGCTATCTACATCTACAAAGTGTTGAAGCAAGTTCACCCCGACACTGGTATCTCCAGCAAAGCCATGGGCATCATGAACTCGTTCGTCAACGACATCTTTGAGCGCATCGCCACCGAAGCCTCCCGTCTGGCTCACTACAACAAGAAATCGACCATTAGCTCGCGCGAGATCCAGACCGCCATCAGGCTGCTTCTGCCCGGTGAACTGGCCAAACACGCCGTCAGCGAAGGAACCAAGGCTGTGACCAAGTACACCAGCAGCAAGTAAACTCACTTTGTGGGTTTCCCGCCAAAAAAAACAAACGGCTCTTTTAGGAGCCACCAAATGTTATAAAAGTCTGGTCAACGTACCACAAAAATCCGAACTTAATCGACGGACTTTATGTTCGCATTTTTCCCGCTGAATATTAAAAATAATTATCTATCACAGAAATTAAAGGTAGCTAGCAGTTGAGATTCAATCGCCAATGAGTAAAATTCAAGTTCAGAGCTTTACTAACATAATTTTCTCTGGGTGAGATTTAGTTTACTTCTCTAACTTCATGTTTGATTTCAAACTGAATTAGTCGTAAAATTTTTATAAAGCTTGTTTGAAATGTTTTGGTTTGCCGCCTAAAGCAAACGGCTCCTTTAGGAGCTACCAAATGTTTTAAAAGCAGGGTTCGTACGCGTTTTGAAAACCCTTGAAATTCAGGAGGCCGATTTCAAGGCCTTGAAAGTACTTGAATTTCGTTTCGGGTCCTTAAAAGTCCTGGATTTATTATTGAACAACATCGAAAAATATCTGCATTTGTTTTGCACCATCGGTAAACCCAAAACATAGATCTTAACACAAACATTTTTCTTGGTTTTGAGGTAAAATTGTCATTACAAAAAGTCCTTGAAATTTCTAAGTAGGGTCCTGGAAAGTCCTTGAATCTTTGGCCTGAAAAAGTTTACGAACCCCGTAAAAGTCAAATGATTAGTAAATTACAAGAATGCCCGTTCTCACTTTAGTGCAGGACATCTTAGCTGAGAAATGAATTCGTCGGAAACGTGATCTACAGTTTTATATTAGTACGCGCGAAATCCCTCAAGCCACAATATCAGCTCACACCTTGCACAGTTTCGCTGCCGTCCAATGTAGATTAAATGTTTTCAATCACCTGTCTTGTCATGTTGTTCAAGCCCCTCTTTCCTACGTGGGTCTCCTGGACTTGTGAACAAATATCGGCGCCCGTTTTAACGCAAGACTCTCCAAAGTCTCTCCTTTGTGATCTGTTAGAGATTGAAGGTTGATTATTTCTTAAGCTATGATGGATTTGTGTTCCAGCGCAAATTTGGGATCAATTGCCCTATGTGCAGATCGCAATTTAGCGTGCAGGACAAGCGTAGACTACGAGCATCTTTCTTTTTAAACTCCGTCGCGCGAATAATAATAATAAAAAAGATCACATACGAAACGACGCTTTTCGCGCGCCACACTTCTGGAAAGCACGGCGCGCTAGCATCAATTTTGTGTTTTGCTGATTTATTTTTCCTTTGAGTCGCGCGACGGATATGGACGACAAGGACGGACTGCTTGTAGTCTGGGACAGGCGCTGCATCCCCACCCCCCCTCCCCCCCTCCCCCCGTACCTCCCTGCCTCCGTCTGAGAATTGCAGAAATGAACACTATGTAGGCTTGCTTTTTATTTTTTCAGAGACATTAATATCACTGAATCTGTTTCAGGTTTTTTCAGGGTAGAGCTGTGTATGGTGTGACTCTGGCTTTGTTGGGAAGTACAATTTTTATGGCTCTTTTTCAGTACACCGGAGACTGGGGTCTCATGGTGAACGCCTTATTTATGTTCCTGGCCGGAGCTTGCAACTGTGGCGTTGATCCGTACCTGAGTGGTTCAATTCCAGCAGAGATTGGCGAGCGGGATAACGCACAAGCAGCTGCTACTGGCCTTGTCAATGGTTAGTGGGAATGGGAGCAGGACTCATTGCAGTCACTGATCTAGTAGACCATCCCCTTCCCCGCCCGGGTTTTTTTAGAGGGAAGGGTTGCGTGCACTAAGCCCGAAAAAATCTAGCTTTCTTGACAGGCGTCTTTAAGGCGCGCAGAGGTGAACACGAGGCTTACACGGGAACGCCCCCTTTTCACGCGTGCTTCTTTCCTTGCGCTTGTTCCTCGCGCTTTTTCCGCATTTCGCTCTGCTCGCGTCAAATCACGGCAAAAAGAAATGGCCTGTTCTGGAGGCAAGGCGAAAGTAGTATATACGTGCTCGTGAGAGAAATTTCCAATTCAGCGCGGGTTTTGATTCGCTCCACCCTCTCCACCAATCAGATGGAAAACTCAACTAACCGCAACTTGGTCTTGCCTTAGACTGAAGCGACTCTAAGTAACAAGAACGCAGACGATGACGGCGACGCCAAAACCCGCAAAGAGACTAGGTAGAGAACGCCATGGAGGCGGAAATTTACAAACAATAGATTGCCTTCCTAGGCTTTGCATCCATCCATCCATAATACTTGCTCTCGGTGATATTCCTTTGATTTAAAGAGCCTTTATGTTGCTTTTAATTACTCTTTGTTTTATGACACAAGTGATAAGTGCTTTAACATTTAATATCCCTTTTCTTTTCCAGGTTTTGGTGGCATTGGCCCTATAATTGAAGGGCCCGTTGTGGGCTGGATCGCTGACAGGTACGGCTGGACAGGGCCCTTTTACTTGATGGTGGCCATGTCTCTTCTTAGCTTCCTCATAATGGTGAGGGCTCACAGAATGGACCAGTCGATGAAAAGGGCGCAATTTATGGGAACAATAACTGCAGAAACAGCCTGAAGAACCCTGTGTATAGCAAAAAAGATGAGCGATCAATCACAGAGCGGCAACCAGTGAAAACCTCGTTCTTAGATCCTTATTTTGTGATCGTATCGGTGGACATCGTTTAGCCGTGAGAGGCCCGAAAAGCAGGTTACGTAAATCGTTAGGGAATAGATTTTATTCAAATTTTCTTTGATTACCGCGCAAGGTTTTAAATGCAAGATTACGCGTTTGCTCACACTAGCGCATCCCTTAATTGCTCAACTAGCCGTTACGCCGTGTTGTGGCTACTTTGCTTCCTTTTTAAAGTCTGTTGTAACATTCGTACATAATTTCCTTATTTGTGGAGATGATAATTTAGTTAGAATATGTGATGGTGATGAATAAAGAGACTTAATGTCGTCGAACTGCTAGACTGCAAAACATTTCGTTTATTTTTCTTGTAAGCTGCCCACGTTCTTACGCGCGACTTGTGACTCTCACTCGCGCGAGGTTCGCGAGTGAAAAATAACTAGCTCCAGGCTCCCTCTACTTTTACTCTACCCAAGGCCTTTTGTTTGAATGCCAAACTCTTTCAAAGGACAGTGAAGGTCTGAGAGACTGGGCAGACATACGTATTGCATTCAACTACATAACCGACTAATTTCTGTTCCATTCATTCATGGTTTGAGTAGATTACCGATGAGCACCCTTATTACAGAGAAACATGTCAGGGTGCTTTGTGATTGAGTGTTAGAGTACCAAAATTAAAGTAATGGCTTTAACCAATCAGAAGAACCAAAAACACCTTAAGGGAAATGAGTATTCAAAGTAAAAAATAACCAGAATGGAGGAGCTTGGGAAAAGGCAGGGAATCAAGACATGATTGGTTTTAGTTCTGCATCTGATTGGCTGGGAGAGTGGCACGAGTTTTCTGGACCAATCACAGAGTGAAGTAAAGCGAAGTCTCAGATTACATGACACATGATGAAAACTGCAAAATCCCTGATTATTTTGTACAATTTCTGGAATTTACCCTTAAAAGATGTATGTTTCACTCTAATTCACGGAGGTGGTTGTTCAGCTTGTTTCATGTTCCATTCAAAATATCCTAGTTGCCATTTTTGCAAACTCTCTAAGGTATGCGTCCTAATTTAACTCCTATGGACAGGTGAACAATTACTGTGAATTTTCTGTATACCCGCCGTTTAATTATATGGGCAATGCATCGTCAACTGTCAAACATGAAGGTCCACCAAAAGTCAAACAACATGTCCTGGAAACAGGGCTAGTTTCTCATGACAACAACACAGTTTTACATCAAAGTGCCAAACTTCCATCACACCTCACTCAGCTTAATATGGTAGTATGTGATTGGACCATACACAGTTGACCTGCAGGAATTAAATCAGTGTCCACATCTTTCTGCATTTTAAAGTAAACATCACTTCAAACAGCACTAACTTTCAGTCACAGTTCACTGAAATAATAAAATAATTTATTGATAACCTCACCTTTTAAAACAAGAAGTTACAACTGTTACAATATTATCCCAAACACAATATCTATCCAATAATTGATCTGCATACTGACATTTGATCAAACATATTTCATTATTTCACAGGAATTTCAGAAAATCAAATTTATATAATTTTGAGACTTTTATGGATTACCTATCACAAAGGTTATGACTGAAAACTTTGGTGGATCATGTCAAGAGAGAGTAAAAGAAATTGGCTAGTGTGCAATACTTTTTAGCTATTTTTCTGTGAGAAGATTTATGCCTTCCAATTTGGTTGACATTTACATCATAAATTCCTATAATCACCCAAAGCTAGGTGACTGTAAATATACATCCAGTAGACTGCATTACTTTTCAAATTGGTTGCATTGCATTTTACAATAATAAATATGTACCCTTTCTTACACTTTTTTTGTGTGACTTTAATAATATTGTTAAGTGCCCTGTGCACTGGAAGCCAGATTTTTAGAGGAAATCAGGTTATAGCAAATGTTTTCATATTTCCAGACTGGCAGAGATATGGTAGAGTATTCTTAATTAATTTATTATTAATTATTATTATTAATTGGCCTCACTTAACTCTGACTTAAAATCTCTGATACAATAGAGGCAAAGAGGCTTATTAATTCACGAGTTTGATTGGCTGAAATCAAGATTGAAAGCGGTCTAGATTTTCCAGTCTAGATCTCTAGATCGACATCTAGACTAGTCTAGAAAAAAAAAAGGTACAAAGAATTTAAAAAATTGGCATATAAGACACAGCCATATAATAAACAGCTTATTACCCGAGCTAGGTCGGTCTGTATGGGAGAATCTTGACCTCACTGCGTTGGGTCTGTACTGGCAACCTCGGTCAAGGTTCCCACATACAGACCTCCTGCTCGGTTAATAAGAACTAAATGTTGAGAATAACAAAATTCATTAAATTTTGGAAAAAAGTCAATATAGATGTTAACCATTTGTCTCCCAGAAGTGATTAACATGTAACTTCTCCCTAAAATATCCAATAAACAGTTATGAGAATCAAACTTCTCAGGTAGAAGTTATCATCTGAATCTATCACCAAATTCTCATACCTTATTCACAAAGAATGTTTACAAGCTAGATTACTGAGATGTATATATTGAGAATAGCAAATCTCTCACATTTTCGGAAAAATTTAATTAAGTTAAAGAAATGTTCCTCTTGTATAACTAAGCAAGACTTAAAAACTACACAACACTCCCTCCATTTTTCTGCTGTTCTTGATTTCCATTGCCTTTATGAGACTGCTCAACTTTGTTGTTATGCTCCACTTTCATTTCACTGTGTTTCACAAAAGTGTAAGCAGTTGAACCCCCTAAAACTAATGCATTACTGAACCACCATAGCGCTGTTTTAATCTCATGATTCACCGTCACAGAAAGAATTGTCTGAGCACAAGCCTTTGCTGTTCCACTCACATTGTGTGTCAAAGGACTTGTTACTTTGATTTGCAGGCCTGTTACATATCCAATTGCAATTCCAAACAACCCACCCAAGACCATCATCCCCCAAAAGTACATAGACTTGAGCATGTGGAAGCCATGGATTACTTGTATTTCACCACATATCCCCATCAGAGGGAGAAAAAGAAAAACAGCATTAAAATTGTTATAGAGTTGTAGACGCCAGATGTTACTGTCAACAACTGGGAGAACCTTTTTAGTGAAAATTGCATTTAGGGATACACAAAGGCTGGCTAATACTCCAAACAGAATTCCAAGGTAAGACAATTCTCCCGAGTTTCCTTCTTGGTCCACACCCAGGAGAAAACCACAGATAATAATGGAACAGCACAACATAGCTTTGCACGATGTCTTCTGGCCAAGGATAAGGAAGGAACAGATCTAACCAATAAAGCAAACAGAGAAAAAATTAAATTGACTGTAAAATCACTGATTGCATTCACAATGTTTTCAATTAGTGTTATTATTTCCACCATCACAGTCAAATATTACAGTAACCCTTCTTGAAGATCTTACAACAACTTCCTTCTATTATTACTGGTAACCAACATAAACTAAAATCTTCCACTCTTTCACATTATTATAGCGATACTTAAATATATATCATTAGTAGAAAATTGCATTCCAAAATTTAATTTAGAGCTGCATCTCATTATATGTAATCATAGTACTTACCACATTGAAAACTGTTGTAAGAGATCTTCCAACATTGTAAAATGATACTCCAAGGTACTTGAGACATAAGTTATTGAAAGTTATCATTCCCACAAAAACTATGGACAGTGGAAGAACCTGTGAAGACGTCAGAGGACAACAACTTTTAAACCCTAAGAGTGACCACCATCCAAGGCTTGACACGAACTAGCCACAGACTAGTAAAAATTCATTTTTGGCTACCGGTTTTCAATTTCTACAAGCCAGTTTGGCGAGTAAACAAACTGAAATTGTTGTAACATCTAAGTTGTCACTAGTTGCTTGGCTAGTAAGTTGAAAAAGTTAGTGTCGAGCCCCGCCATCTGGAAACGTTGCTTTGTCCCAATTGTCGCTACAAACTTCGTTGCAATTGTACATCATAGTCTTTTGTTTTTAGTTTTTCCAATAGTTAATCTTAATCAACAATGCTCCATGATACTCTGTAAGTTTTTTTTTCTATTTTCTCTCACATGTATATACATGTTTATTTATTATTTATACCTTGTCATTATGTATTTTTTTCATATTTTATGTCAATGTTTCAGCAGTGTGAGGGCCTCATGTTAGATAACTCCTTGGGTTAATGAGCATCCTTGTCCTTAAATAAAGTTTATTGATTGATTGATTGATTGATTGATTTATTGATTGACTGCCGAATTAATCAGTAAGATCACTAGAAAGAAGGAAATGATTGCCAACCTGAGAAACTTTGATTGTTAAACAAATTCTCCTTATCAGTAACAAAGGAAATGTATAGAGAACAGTATGGAGAATATGGATGTTATAAACAAAGATGAGGCAAATGGCTAAAGCAAGGACATTTTGGTGCTACTACTTAACTGGACACACAAGAATGATAATATTGAAGCCATTGGCCTTGCAAGCCTTTCAATGTCAAGTAGATCCATGGAGTGATTTCCCCTTACTGTATTGCTACCATATCAAGCAGACAGGTGACGAAAAAGTACACTCATGTTAACTAGAGGATTATCACTTGATTGATTAAAAGGTACTAAATTCTTGATACTAATATCATGAGTACACAACACAAAGAAAAGAAAATTATCTTTGAGATCTAGAGAGTAAAAGGATTAACGTACTGTGTCATTCGTCTAGCCTAAAACTGTTAACAAAGATCAAATATCCAAAAAGATCTGACTTGAAAACCACTTTATACTGAACTTGACAAAAATTGTACATACCTCTCTTGACACCTTTAGATCAATACTGAAAGCTGGGAACTTGTCAATCCATGGATATTTATCCCCCAAGAAACTCAAAAGGAACAGGCAAACTAAGCAAACAACACACTGAAACCACGTGACAAACAGAGGAGCATCGAGCTAAAATAAAAGTGCACAAAAACATTTGCATCAATTTGAAAAGCTGTACAAGCAGTGTAATTCTGAACCTTTCAACCCCAGAAGTGATTCACATGTAACTTCTCCCTTTAATATTCCTACAATATCCAGCAAACAGGTAGTTAGAATACTCAAATGTATCAGGTAAAAGTTGTTAGCTTGATACAACACCAACATCTCATAACTGAGTTACAAGGAAATGTGTAGCAGTTAGAGGGGAGAAATTATTAAAAATCAGATCTTAGGAGGTAAGGAGTAAGGAAATGAGACTGATCTTTTCTTAACTGATCATCTTACGTGTAAATCTTACAGAGAAGAGCTAAACTTATCCTGAAACGTGATGATCCCTATGATATTCGGTTAAAGAAGTCAAACCTCATGTCACTGGAGAGGAGACGATCACCGGCTGATGTGACTTTCTTGTATAAAGTAATTAATGGCACCATTGATATTAACGTCAGTCAAATTATATAGATTTCTACTCGAAAACTGACCGCTACTCACTTTGGGCTAAGAATTTTTTAACCTTAAAGAGGAAATATGCTAGAACTAATGTCTTAAAATATAGTTTTTTTCCATAGAATTACTGACCAGTAGAATCAACTACCGTTAGCCATTCGTGTTTGTGATAATGTCAATATTTTTTTTTTAAGTCTAGAGTTAGGAAATTTTCCGTGATTCTTAAGTTGCTATTATATTTATATATATTTTTAGGTGATCTGTTTTTATATGGGGTATAGGACTCCTTTAAAGTTCATCCTTTGGTTTTTAATCCATAGATTGTAATAAATAAATAAATAAATATTATCAAATAACTTGAGTATATGTAATTTATTTTTACCTTCAGGTCAGGACTACTGAGTAGATACTTGTTCAAGAACACCATGGATATTGAAATTACCCTTGGAAAAAGAAACAAAAACGTAAAAAACTATGCAAAAATAGTACAATTAATACAAAATAAACAGGAAGAATGAAAATGAAAAATATTAGCGGCTTGTAACGTGGCAGAGTTATCTAAATACTCATGAAAGTTAGATCAGACATAATTAATTCAGAATAATTTCTGAAATATGTCTTCATCTTACGTGTAAATCTTACCAATATAGTGTTACAACAGAAGCAATCCGCACAGATTTCACAAAAACTGAGTCAGACATTTTGAGCTTCTTTGAATTTCGCCGCAAGTGGCGAGTAGATATCGTAAACAAAGATAAAAAATATGGAGAGACCGTTCTTGATCGTTGCAGCGTGGAAGACTTTTCAAGGAGTAAACTTTAACAGCGGACTACCATACTGCACAGGCGCGCAACTTTGCATAATCAACATGCCTGACTGACTAGTATGTGTCCCTCAAAGATCTTTCGAAGCAAAAATGTGTAGTGTTCATGAAGAAGATATCGAGAATTTCGTATCTCACCAACAAGCAAAGGGATCTAAAGAAGAACTTGGCGGTAGAAGAACTTGCATGAAGTGCGCTTTAGGCCCAGCGGTTGTGGTTGTCCGACTAAATGATCCCTTATGCAAGTCCTGTTTTCTGGCGTATTTCACCCACAAATTTCGTGCAACGATCGGGAAAGCGCGTGTGATACGGGCTGGAGAAAAGATTTTACTGGCATTTTCTGGAGGTCTGTCATCGTCTGCAATGTTGCATTTAGTTTGTGAAGGTTTGAGTGGAACAGCTCCCAAAAAACTTCGATTCGAACCGGGACTCGCTTTTGTTGACGAAGGAGAAGTGCTGAAGCAAAGCGTAATAGAGCATTCTAGTTATATCGAACAGATTCGAGGCATAGTCTCAAGAACAGAATTTCCATTTCATCTGGTGAAGTTGGAGGACATATTTTCCCGATCTGTCCAAGATGATACAAGTTGTTGCAAGAGGTCTGAAAAAGCTGAAAAATTGAAAAGCCTGTTTGATGCAATACCTTCAGTGACAGAAAAAGAAGACTTGCTGAAGACACTGCGTAACCAACTGTTGCTTGCAGTGGCAAGGAAAGAAGGTTATTCTAAGGTAATGGTTGCAGACTGCGCCACCAGACTATCAGTGAGACTGTTATCTAATGTATCCCAAGGAAGGGGTGGGGATTTGCCATATGACACTGGCTTTAGTGATGATCGTCATGGTGATGTCATATTTGTGAGACCGATGCGAGAATTCATGACTAAGGAAATAGCTCTGTATAATTTCTTTAACAGTGTCCAAACTGTAGTCATGCCAACGCTGTCCACAATGAGCCATTCACATGTCAGCATTGACCGTTTAACAGAAGAGTTTGTGAGTGGCCTTCAAGCAGCTCTCCCGTTTACTGTCAGTACAATTTTTAGAACTGGCGATAAGTTATCTGTTAAGGAGTTCACAGATGAAGTTGCTTCTTGTGCTCTTTGCGCCATTCCGCTGAGTGTGAACCCAATTCTTCTCTCTACTTTGACAGATGGCCTGAGTGCCGTTCAATTCAATGCTGACAACAAAACTTCTCCACAGTCTGTGACAGAATGTTGTGGCAGCTGTGAAAGTGGCTGTTCAAATTCTTCGACTGAACAGCCAGTAACCGGAGATAATATCCTTGAAACTTTATGTTATGGTTGCCGACTAACATTTAGAAATACAAAGTTTAATCCAAGTGATTTGCCATCATTTGTTCTGGATGCCACAAAGAAATCTCTTCACAGAGCCCAGATGAAAGAACAGATCAAAGATTTTTTGTTGGATGACTGAATTTACTTGAACTAGCAGTGACAATCAGTTATTTCACTGGTATATTTTTTTGTGTCATTATATAACAATTTTTTGAAAAACCACTGCATTTTCTGTTTATTTCTCAAGTTTGTTATCTATTTATTTAGTGTAAGCACAGTAGCATGTATGGATTATGAGGAGTGCCTCCTTTTCTGTCAGGAGCCAAGGAGTCTGTCAGAGGAGTCAAACAAACATGGAATTGAATAAAGTGCAATGTGGTCATTGAATTATGAACATGCAAGAACAATCATTTTCTCCAGGGTCTTGTTTGTTAATTCCTATGTTCCCGAAACTTGAAAAAAACACTTGGGACTTGCAAAGGGATGCATGTGTAAATGATATCCACCAAATACGCTGACATGTTCTTCAAATAATGGACAGAGATCTGATGGGCACAAGCCACTGAGCATGTAGTACTCCTTTGTTTGACCCTACTTTTTGAGATCCAACCAGTAGATTTTGTATTTTGTGACCACACTCAAAAAGAACTCCAGCTGAATTTTCAAAATTATGTGTCTCAAGCATCCCATGTAGTGATCTGCCATACAGAAATCCCAAAGTAAAAATATATTTATCATCTTTGTATGAAACTTTATAGTGTGACTGTTCTAGAGAGATCCTCCATATCGGTTTGATGCTAAACATAATCTAATGGTTATCTTTCTACAATGTTTAAATATTGCAAACCAAATTTGAGTGGTGAATCTGATCAAACTTGCACACCTCTAACCTCCTCTCTGCAGTAAATCTGATTTTTCAGTGTAAGATCTTTTTACAATCCAGACTATCTTCGTTCAGTCAATCAAAGGTTATCATCAAAATTATAGAATTATTGTATCAAAGAACTTGTTTTAACTGGAGAAACCTTGAAGCTTACACAGAGGCTATGTAGTCCATGGACTATGCCACTGACCATCAACTAGTGTCTGCTTAAAAGTGACTTTGCGGGACACTGGCGTTCGCGAGTATGACCAAGTTGACAGAATGGATCATCTTTGCTGCACTAGCTTTCTCGCTCTGGATTACCCTGTTATCAGACATTCTACCTCTTAAAGTATCTTACAAAGCCAAGGAAGTGATATGGCCGGTAATCATTAGAACATTTTACGAAATAGGGTCGGGCTTACACCCGATGAACTAAGACCTTTGAATTGCGTCCAACAGGGAACATATTTTTCTCACGTTGTATTCTATTTTCCTTTGCAGATACCAGTCTATGCTCTAATTGTATTTGGGGTGAGTTTATTTTCTGCACTTCTTACTATGTTAAACGTTTGATATTTTTCCGTAGGTTATGTTAAAATTAGGATTTTGTTCCTTTGGCATTTTTACTGATCAGCTGAGTTCGTTTTTCCCTCAGTGTTATTCTTTGGCAACTATTGGTTATCGAGTAGCAACTTTCAATGATTGTGTAGAAGCCTCTGAATCTTTAAAACAGGTAAGGAGCTCGAACTGTGCTATTTTTATAGTTTCTGCCTGATTTGCAAGGTTCTGGTTTTAAATTTTTGCGAAGTTGCTTTTGTAACCAAGGAGACCTGTTACTTCAATTATATGTTAGAAATATGTATTGTTGACCTTATATGAAGTCGCTATGACTGGTTATTCGCCATTTTGACATATGAAGCGTGGTTAACCAAGTATCTATCATGGTTAACAGTGTCTATGCAATTCGAGAGTTTTCATTGGCATAGAGGTTTTGAGCTATTATAACATGTGCATATATTGGGAAGATTTATCAAAATTTTGGGTTTTTTTTGATAAAACAGTTACTCCACTTGCATTTGTTGGATGTGAAATGATTATATCCAACTCGGCCTTACAGGCCTTGTTGACTATCTATCGTCTCATATCCAATGTGCTCATGGAATAATTGTCAATCATGGCATTTCCAACTCTTGGATTACTTCTTAAACTCCCAGTGGTGATAAACTTATTGGCTTCAGAATTTTACTTAAACCCTTTCCACCCTGACATCAGTATGCATATTCTCCACACTATTCCATACTGTTCCTCTACAACTGACAATGAGAATTTGTCATAAAAATCAAGATCTTCTTGACAGATGATCATTTCCCTTATTGTCACAACACTAATGTGTGATTCAGCTGTGCTATAGTGAGGAGAATTTAGGTGTGAATCACTCTTTTGGATCACAGAGTAAATGTGACACCAAATTAAGGACAAGTAAACCATAGGTCCCATCTCTTGCATCTATTAATTAGTTAATTTGGTTAGGCAGGGGATGTTAAAGAAACCCACTCATGAGATTACTGTGATGTGATCTGGCCTGTTTACTGGGAATTGGGGGGATAGCTTGCAAATATGTCTGTCATAGATGTTGCAAGATGATATACATAAATGTAAAAAGAAATTTTCCACAATTTTATTGAGAAATCTGTGATCTTGGGTTGTTAAGAGTTAAAAGTTTTTTTTTTGTTTGTTTGTTTTGACTGACTTTTTACAGGAGATAAATGATGCGAGAGAGGACTTGTCAAAAAGAGGATTCAAGTTTGACTGAAGAGATCAGCAGAAAGAGAAAGAATATTCTTACAATTAGCTAGAAATTTATTGGGATTTCAACTTCTGGAAACAATAATATGAAACTTAACAAAGCAACACTGGTCTTGTGTGGTCTGTACTCTTATCAACAATGAAAATTCATTATCACAGTGGTCAAGATGTTGTGCGAGTCCATGACACATTTGTCCACTGTAATGACAAATAGCATTGTCAATTAAGAGTACAGACCACTCCAGACCACTTTCCCTTTTTTTTACCACAAAATTGGTGTGAAATAAAATGATTCTTTCAGTGCCTGACCATTGCTAGGCACATAGGCGTGAACAGCATTGTCTGTGCCCTTATCGATGATGGCAAATTGGCTACTCAGACTGCAACATTACTGAGAATTGTGGTAAAAATAATATGACTTTTCCCTTCTTAAACTTTTAAACCTTTACTACTTCAAGGTATGTTTTCTCCATATTGCCTCCTACACTTTCCCATGTTGCTGACAAAGAGAATTTGTCTAACAATCAAGAGCTTCTTTAGTTGGTGATCATTTCCTTTTTTCTCCTGACCTTAACATATGATTCATACTGTAGGTGATTTTCTAAGGAGAATAGTTCATTTTACAGTTGTGTGCTTGGTTGCCAAGCCTTTGAATGGGAGTGAAGCTAGGGGTGACCTTTTTTTATGATTTTTATGATACAAACCTTGCTACCTTTCAAATGTAAATCACTTTGTTATCATGCTAAGTAGATACAGGTCTCTATCACAACAAGGTCACCTTCAGCCTCACTCTGAATCAAAGGCTTGGCAGCTAAGTACACAGCTGTAAAATGGCCTATTAGGAGTTAGTCACTCCAAGGGGCTACTATGCTCATATTGGTAACTGTACCTATCTAGTTGTAACAACTGCTTCTATGTAATTCACTCTTTTAATAACTAGACTTCCTGACAACTACAAACGTGTGGCATTCCAAAGCAGAATACACCTGTACAAACAGAACTACAATTGTTGGAGGGGTGGACTTGATGTTACACCAGCAGGAAAGAAAAATCAGATATAAAGCAAGCTGTCTATCTTGTAAAACATCTGACTGTAATTATATTATTGATGATTATAGGAATAATGGAAAATAGAATTTCATCATTTTGGTTATGTCGTATGATTGCTCTCTCTAGAGTAGTGGACATGTCCATGTTTTAGCTATGTTGGGATCCTTCAGCTACAGCAGTCAGTACAAAGAAAAAAATTTCAATAGCCTCCTTACCACTGCTGGATTAACTCAGGTTGCATAGCATGGTATTGCTGAGAGTTTGTGCCTTTCACCGATCAACACTCAGGGTCTTGAAATAACTGAGGAGAATGTGCTGCCTTTATTGAGACATCTACAAATGTTTAGGCTTTCTAGTCTTCTCAGATAACGATGAAAACCGTAGGCCTTGTCTCTTGGGACCTTGGGTAACCCATGCTCTTATTGCAGATTAGGAAATGTAGTTCCTAGTGATGTATTCTGGCCTTGTTTCAAAAAAAAAACTAACTATAGACAAGAGACATCTTTTCGGTTGCCTGGAGGAGAAAGTCCTCTCAATCACTTCTGTGCTATACAATCAGTGTATACGAAAGCATTTTCCACCTGTGTGGTCTCCGCTTTGTAGCATCAATTACTTACCTACCCCACCCATGAGAAATTTTTCTCTCATTCAACTCACGTAATCAATGGTAACGTGACTTTTTCAAAACATTTCAAAATGGCGGCTGTGCGCTGTATTTCAGATCAAAATGAGTTTTCGTTTTTAATTTAAGCCATTTATAAGTTATGTCATGTACAGGTCTATATACCATTTGGTGAGCAGGGAGAAGGGGGTCCTCCCCATCCGTGCTGGAGATATATTTGAATTTATTGAACAACATGATGCAAACTGGTGGCGAATGCGCGCACATGATAGTTCTGTCGGACTCGTTCCTGCTTGCTACTTGCAGCCTGTCGAAACGGTGAGAAAAATAATTAGAGTATGTTTTAGTGATCTATTTGAATTTAAGGGTGCCTATTTAGTATCGTAGATGGTAGAGTTTCCCAGCCTTCACGCAGAATTTATTTGCCGGCGAAATGTCGATAGGCTGAGCTAATTTTTGTTTAGACGAAGTAAATATTTTTTCCTTGTACTTTACAATGCTCTCTTGCTAGATGAGTTGTTAATGAAGGCCTTGAAATCAGGAAAGTACATTAACCTACGGCTTACTGATTTGACTCACGCATGCATCAGTATCTAAAGAGAACATTCGCTTGCAAATTTCCACGAGTAAAGAGGAGAAGTCCTGTTAAAGATTGTCATCAGTGATTGATGTTTAGAGAACCAAGGCGTTGATGACAACGGTGGCTTCCACGTAGGTTTTTGAAAGACCAGTTAGCTCAGTGTAATACAGCTCTTTTCAGGACTTTCTCAACTGGAGAATAAAACAATCATACCAAAGAAAGAGACTATGTTGTCCCTTAGATGGAGTGCTTGGCAGATAGTTTGGATTGCACTATTAGGTGTATCGAATGGTCCTATTCAATTTAAAAGTGCCCTCAAAATTTAGCCTTTGCTCGAATTGCTTGCAAAATTTACATGGGTGCTCACCTGCTCATGCTTGCAAAATTTTTGCAACTGCTTGCATGCTCACTTTCTTGTTAACATGCATATGTGCTCGATTGCTCGAAATTTCATTAATCCTGCTTTGTAGTTATTTTTTATACATAATTACATAAACAGTAAACTAGTTATGATATGGTTAAAACAAAAAGGTTGAAACATCCTTACCTCTGGCTTTAGTCTTTCTTCAGTGACTCGCAGCCTGTAACTGTTTTGGAGGCGCAGCATGTATTATTATGAATTCAAAACGCACAAAGCTCCGTGACAAGCATTTCATTTATTGGTTTATTCTTTATCATATTTGATTGTCACAAGCTTTCTGCTTGAGAGGGGTACAGTTCCCTACAGGTTTTTAACACTTAAACTCCTGTGAGTGACAGTATTTATACAATATCATGCAGATAAGAGATGAGAATAAAGAAAAATATCAATTATGGGATTACCAATTGATCCGATACCAAATTCTCCAAACTAACATCAAGAGAATCATTTGGCAGACAGTTGAGAGAGTTACTGAAGAGATCTTGGGAGTGAAACGGTTAAGAATGAATGGAAAAGCTCAACGCCTTCTTCATTAAGAAGAAGGTGGCAAACAGTTTTTAATATGCGGTGCATGATTAAGCCTGAAATGAACATATGTGGCATGAATTTTACAGAAAGGAAAGGTGATGAGATTGGGAGTTTTACACTTTAAAATTTGTGAGGCCTGAAGTCGTGCTTCTTAAAATATATGTGATGCATGAATCTCTCTTGAATTCATGTATAAAATAAGATCAGGACCCCCTTTAGTACTGAGAGCAGGAGAGATAAAGAGGCTCCAGAGAAGAACCTTGAGACATTGCCTCCATAGTCAAAATTGTTTTGATATGCAGGGGCTTCATTAATGTTTTCTGCAGGAGGGTAACTAGTTTTCACAGGCGGGCAAAACTCTTTGAACTGAACT
Source organism: Stylophora pistillata (assembly GCF_964205215.1). Taxonomy (NCBI): domain Eukaryota; kingdom Metazoa; phylum Cnidaria; class Anthozoa; order Scleractinia; family Pocilloporidae; genus Stylophora; species Stylophora pistillata. The sequence goes on from NC_142523.1 coordinate 23,150,516, forward strand.
TCTCTATAAGATAAACTTTCCTCCAGACCGTCAAATCAGGTGGTCAAATCAGGTGGACAAAACCGTCCTCACAACCGGTTAATTTGCCGGCGGTGCCTGGTCCTTAATGAAACCCCTGGATATGGCCTTGAAGAGCACACAATTAGCACATTTATATTTTCTGCTGTCTTAAGACTGACCCAGGTGAAACACAAGCAGTATTAGAGTCAGTAGATAGAGCTATAGAAGCCATCCATTTACAAGCTGCAAATTGTGGAGGTGTTTATACTCATGAGCAAAGAGCTAATTTAAGGTGAGAACGGAAAAATATTAGGTATTTTAAGATGTCCAGAGGGATTCACAGGGTTGTTGCTAAGTACTGGCTGCTAACAAAATTCGCCAGATGAAAAAGGGGCAATTGCATGCTGGATTTTTGACCGACTATCACTTGGTATTAAAGCACTACGAGTACTTACAATTATTCACCAACTCTGACCCTCCTCACTTGAAATTTCACCCAGCAGCGTAATATCTTAGCTACAACCCTGGAGTCACTAGCATGTACAATAGTTGGTGCACAGGACTCTTGGTGGACAGGTCTGGGTTTAAAACCTGCTTGGTTATCGTGTTATGCTCTTGGACAAGAGATACTCAACCAGCACAGTGTCTCTCTGCACCCTTGAGATTAAGTCTTTGAATAATTTACAAGACAGTGCTTGTTTACACCAAATTTTATGAGAAATCGTGTTGTTATTTGTTGATAATTTACACGAAAAAAAACGTTACGTTGATAGTGTCCTCCAATTATCCCTTTCAAAGAGGAACAAAGCTAGTGGATAAAAATGAGCTCAAGATTTTCACTTTTTCACCTTTAAGTTGTTTGGAATAGAAGAACAACAAACTTGTTTTGTCAAATCCAGAAAGTTCAAAAATGGTCTACAGAATATGTAATGTGAAAAATTAGTTGTGGAATATGAAATGAAATCATAATTGCCTTTGAATGCAAAATATTCATTTTTTGGATGAGTTCTCAGCCACAAACATGGTCAGCTGATGTACTAGCTGCCTTAAAAGGTTTGTTGCTAAATATTTTGCTGAAACCCAATAAAATGAATATTTTGCGGCTTACTAAATAGGTACATTAGCTGAACCAGAATTTGTGGAAAAAAGTGTGAACTAATTGAAACAATTGTACCCTTTTTGTAGAAAATTACTTGAGCACCGAAATCGAATTAATTTAGAAGTTGAGGCTAATCAACCAATACAGCCACGGCGCCCCGCTCCAACACGCCCACCTGAAAAGGATAAGGATGAGAAAAAGAAGGATAAGGATGGAAAAAAGAAGGAATCGACAAAAAGGAGACCAGCTCCTGCAGTTCCAACCACTTCTGCGTCAACACAGGATTCTGCAGTTCCAACCACTTCTGCTTCAACACAGGATTCTGCAGTGAAAAGTTTGGAGATTTTTGATCAAACTATAAATTCTTCTGTCTGTTTGTTATACATTTTTGCACAATACCTTCGGAGAATTTAACAGCATGTCAACGGGGCTGGACACTATCAGTAACCAACTAGCCACAGGCTAATAGAAATTCAGTTTTGGCTTGTAGTGGTTTTGGATTTCCACCAACCAGTTTGGCTAGTAAACAAACTGAAATTGTTGTAACGTTTAAGTTGTCACTTGCCACTTGGCTAGTTAGTTGAAAAGTTGGTGTAGAGCCCTGATGTCAACTTGGCAATATCACTTATCTCTTTGATCTTTTACACCTTTACATCAATATGCATATTCTCCATACTGTTCTCTAGAGATTTTGCAAGGTGCTGACAAGGAGAATTTGTTTAACAATCAAGAGCTCTTTTAATTCATGATTATTTCTTGTTTGTTGTTAGGAGAAATTGAATGGTGGTGACCCTTAGGGGTAAAAAAGTTAAGGGGGATATTCCTATTTCAAATTGGAAAAAAGAATATGTTATTATGAACCGCCTCCAAGTTAGCTCAATGGATAGGCCGCTGGACTGTTCTGCGGGGGGTCGAGGGTTCGAGTCCCAGCCAGACCAACACTCAAGGTCTTAAAACAAGTGAGAAAAATATGCTACCTTTCTATATGTCCTCCCCAGGGGTGGTTGCTGGGTGGGAATTGGGCCTGAAAAGCCCCCATTGGGAGTGGTCAATTAACGTATGTATGTATTATGTATGTATGTCTGTATGTTATGCACATACTGGTAATTAAACTAATTAATTTACTAAGATTTTGTTGTATCTTATATATATCATGTATTTCTAGACCAAGTGACTACAAAATCAAGGGAATCTACTCCAGCTCCAGCTGTCCCTCAAAGAACTGACCTTGAGCCTGTCAAGATACGACCTGGAATTGCTGCAGAGCTGTTAGAACTCCTGAGAATGAAGTGAGAGAACAAAAGAAGGCTTTACTACTGTTTCTAGGGGCAGTACACAAAACTGATCTTTAACAAATGGTAAACACCACAGCGTACACTATTGAGTAATGGATGTACGTGAGAGGTTGCTAAGCACGAAAGAAGCGTAAGAGTCGCTCGAGGCAATAGACGAGAGCGACTCTAGCTTCTTGAGTGCTTAGCAAACCTCCCAAGTGCATCTATAACTCAATAGTGTACGCTGTGGTGTTTACCATTTGTTTCATAACATTGATAAATTGTAGCTAAAGAGTTCCCTTTTATTTAACAGATTTTACTTGACCAGAAAGAACAAGCGCGCATGGAAAAATAGTCTTTGCATTTGCTCACGTCAGCAGTGTACACCCATGGGCAAATGGGGGATGCTAAATTGACCAATCAGAGCGTGCGCTTTACTTTGGTTATGTTATAAATATAGTTAGAGGAGATGAGCAGTGAATGATTTCTGAATTCTTCATCGTTTCTGCCTGCCTTGGTCTTCAGCACCAGTTGGCACTATTGGGTGGAGTTGGAAAACATTGTTCCTTTCCCAGGATGCAATCAATCAATGAATGTATTTAATGGGGTGTACTTTCATTAATCTCTGTTCACAGCACTGGATTGAGTTATGACAAGTCTTGCACGGCTGTCAATACAGTCTTATCACACATCCATTACTCTGTACCATCAACCTCAGATGTTATGGCACAACTGATTCAAGATCTTGCACATCAGAAGGTCAGTAAAATGAAAGGTTGTGGCTCAGATTGGCTAATTATTAAATATTAAATATTAGTTCGGACACTAGTTGGCATTTATTTGAAGAAGCACCATACATGTCAATATTCATTGCCATGAACAAGTGAATTGCAAGAATAATCCTAGAAATGTAAGGATGTCCAAGTAATGGATATTTTTGCCCGGGTTGCAAGATTAGGGAAGACTCAACACTAAAGGTAGCCAACCAGCCACAGACTAGTAGAAATTCCATTATGGCAAGTGGTTTTGGCTTTCCACTATCCAGTTTGGCTAGTAAACAAACTGAAATTGTTGTAGCATCTAAGTTGTCACTAGCCATATGGCTAGTAAGTTAAAAAGTTACTGTCAAGTCCTGTTAGTATAGAAAGATATATTAACCTATTGACGTCCAGTGCGCCCGTAATTGCGCCCAAGGGGACCCACACCCTTTCTACACCTTGTGACATCATCACTTTAACCCTGGAGCACGACTTTGAGCACATACTTGAAGTGGTTGAAAATATCTTACAAACGATACCAGAATGAGCGCAATTGAGTGAAGGAGATTGGAGAAATAGCCAAAAAAACCATGTAACTTTGACCTGAAAATCTGGACGAAAATCTTGTTTCATCACCCACCTACCTTTCTGAGCATGTGGTTTGAAAATAATGAGTAGTTTTTGAAAAATCTCTACACCAAAATGAAGCCTACTAAATTTCCAGCAAGTGAGGAGAAACTTCAGGCAAGGAGAGGGGAAAAAAAGGGCAGGAGAAAGAGAGAAAAGTAAAAGTCGTAAGTGGGGAATTACTTTTCAACCCAAAAACTATCTCCAAATTTTGCTTTCTGCGCGTGCCCGAGATTTTCAGGCCGCCATTTTGTATTTGGATCAAAAGGCCGTCGAGTGTACGAGCTGTCAAGGGGTTTTTGGTAAGTTTGAGCTTTTAAAACCACAACAGACCTGAAATCTGCTCGACTAGCTTCAAAACACAGTTTTCCACAAAAGCTGCGGCCATTAATGGGTTAATAATGAGCTCACCCTTCATTTCTTCAGGAAAGCAGTGAGAGTTTACTCCTAATTTACATGCTGGATTTTCTTCAGAATATGATAAACAAATGCTATTGCATTTTGTGATTTATGGCTTCTTGTCTTGATTTGAAGGGTCTTGGCTTATAAAATTAAGAAAACTTTCAAAACACTCTTTTTTTGATTGTCCATTCAACCCTTAAACTGTCATGAGTAACCATGACAGAATTTCTCCTTACGATATAAAGGCAAGATCAAGTGAACAAGTGAAGAGATTAAAGATAAATATCATTTAGGGAATTATTAGTTGATCCAATACCAAATTCGCCAAACCAACATCATAAGAATCATATGGCAGATAGTTAGGAGAATTACTCATGAGATCTGGGAGGGAAAGGGTTAGTCATAAATCAATTTGAAGGTCTCAATGGGTTGATGGCTTTTACAGCTATTTGGTTGAAATTTTGGCTATTTAATGGTTATGGCTAACCCAAAATGACACAAAAATTACAAATGGTAGGAAGGAAAAACTTTTAGGGTTAACTTTTGTTACAATTAATGGTTAAAATGTTTCAATCTTGGTTAGGCTGATTGCTAACTTTTTTTTTTTCATTTCACATCAATGGTCAACCCCATTGAGATCTTCTCATTTATGTTCATACAATTTCCTACATTTAACCAAGGTTAAACTTGATATGAAGCAACAGCATATATTTGAAATAATTGATTTCATTCACTTGTTTGGCTTGACCAGGAGTCTCGCAGTGAAGATGAAGAGGCACTCCTTCAATCTCATGATGGCCAGCAACTAATTGCAATTCTTAATGAGCTGACTGAACACAAGGAAGACTCGCAGCAAAGAAGCTGGGCTGTCCATGATGATGAAGGGATACTTAGCAAACTCCTGAAAAACCTGCTCAGTATTTTGGTCAGTCAAGTTACATTTATATAACATAAGGTGTCTTGAATCATTCAACTCTTGAACGCTAAAGAGGTTAGGAGGTGTACAAATGGTTTTGGTAGCCCCTTTGTTTAAGAGTAACTGCCATCGAATTTCTCCTGACAGTATCTTCTCGGAATTAAAACATTAAGGTCGTGAGAATAACTAACAGAAATGATCGCTGATGAAAGAGGCTCTCGATTGTCTGCCAATTCTCTTAGTCAGTACCATACGAAATCCATGGAAACAGTATGGAGAATATGCATACTGATGTTAGGGTGTAAAAAGTTACCAGTAATTGTTATTATCGGCATATCAAGATTCATCTGTGTAAAAGTCTGTACATGTCATGCAGAGCTCTCTTAATTTTTTTGACATTTTCATGCCCTAATACATTGATAGAATAGTTTGTTATGTAGTAAAACTATTCAGTTCCTAAAGTAGGAACAGTCAACAGAGGCTAGACACCATGTTTTTCATGCAGCTTATGCTCAGTTAGGTTTGTTTAAAGTCATGTGACTAAGCATCAGCACAAGAAATCATTGGGTAAAATGCCAAGGGAAAGAAACAAAAGAAAAAACGAAATTCAGAACATGGAATTATGACTGATTACTTCACTTGTCTCAAACAGGACCTTAAGGGAATGAAAAAGTCAGGTGAATTTGTATTGTTTTTGTAGCTGGATGCTGATCCCGCAGTCTGTCGAACTGTACTCAAGCTTGATGATTATGATTATGTCAACATGCTTGTTGTCTACTTCCAAATGGTAATTATGTATTCATGTAATGCAAAGTACATTTTATAATATTCAGAAGTTAGAAAGCCCTTGACTGTCCAAGCTTCTCCAAATTTTTCTTTCTTTTTGTTTTTGGGTTTGAGACCTGGGGTCCATTTCTCAAAAGACCTGATAACTTATTGGGCCCAAAGCCATGTTTTAAAATCAAAATTTAGAGCAGAGGAGAGCAGGTTCTGGCACCCAAACCAATCCTTTTTGTTTCTTTAGCAGATAGTTTTATTGTATCATTTTCAAAACTTTTACAGGCCTCGGTTTGGCTCCTTGTGTAGTGTCCCAGGGTAAGACACTTTGCTCTCACACTGGTTAAGTCCACATAGTAGTCTAACAAAATCTTAGGAGGTATTTAGCTTACCATAGAGTTCTCTCTAGCTGTAGAACAGAGGTCACAACTCAAAGATCTCAGGTTTAATTCCTCATGGGAACTCAGATTTTTTTGTTTCAGGGTCATTACAAGATGTAAAAAAAACTGTCTTATTGTTGACTTAGAGATGAGTCATTACCGAAAGTTATCACCCTGGGGAGAGGGTGTTAGGGGGACTTTGGTTTTGTCACAATAAATTTTACCCTCCTCTCCCCTCCCCCCAAGGCTCTGAAAAATTCTAATGATCCCTCCTCATCAGCGGTCAATTTTTTATGGTCCCCTCCCCTTTATATTCTGTTAGCAAGGACTGATACCCTGTGTTCTCCCTGAAAACCATGGTACTCCCTCAAAAAAGAATCCTTTGATGATCCTTCTCCCCCTTCCCAGCAGTAAATAATGACCGGCCATTTAAACACCAAATTCTCAGAACTACCTTTATGATAAATATCCAGCTGATATTTAGGAGAGTTACTATGTCGATCTTTGATATACAGGGTTGAATGTAACTTGTACCAGAGAGTTCAAAGCTCATGTGGTAAATTTGTTCTTAATTTTAAGGAAGAGAGACAATCACTGCGCCAAAAGTTAATTGAGATTTTTGGTTGTATGTGTGGCTTGGAGAAGGAAATTCTCTCCCAACTTCTGTGTTCTGTCTTGCCTACAGAACTGGCGATAGAGATTATGAACAGGAAAGAGGGTAAATAAAGTCTGAGTTGTACATGTGTGATTGATTTCAGAAAAGACTATATTAAAATAGGCATATTTTTAAAGTACTCCCAAAAAGATTTTTACCTATGAAAGATTTAATGTTCAAAGAAATAAATGACAAAAAAAAGGGAAGGATACACGTACATAGAGAGATAAACACAGATGCACAGACAAATTGAAAGACACGTAGACATTGGAATATAGACTGATTAGCTCTGGAATACAGGTAGACAGACAGGCCTAGACACAAATATGAAAGCAGACAGTCAGTGAGATCCAAAGATACAAGTATGCAGGTAGCAGGCAGATAGTTAGACTGATGGTTAGACAGTAAGACATACAGACTCACCAACTGACCTACCAATAATCAGGCAGACAGGCAGTCAGACGGTCATCAGACAGACAGGCAGAGTAACCAACTGACCCACTAACAGGCAGCCAAACAGACAATTAGACGATCAGACAGTCATTCGAACAGACAACCAGATAGTCAGACATACCAACTGACCCACCAACAGGCAAGCAAACAGACAATCAGACGGTCAGAACGTCATTCAGACAATCGTTCAGACAGACAGTCGTTCAGTCAGTCATATAGACAGGCTTACAAACTGATCTACCAACAAGCAAGCAAATAGATATTCGGACAGACAGACAGACAGTCGGACAGTCTGACGGTCATAAGACAGACAGACAGATAGACGCACCAACTGACCGGCTGACCACCAGGCAGGCAACGGACCATCAGGCAGGCAACCTTCGCTCCGACGAAGGGCTAACGCTCGAAACGTCAGCTTTTGTAATCGTTACGGTGGCCAATTTACCATTTCAACTTTGTTGATATATCCAAATTATTTCGTTACCACCACCGATGCAGCCCCAAACAGTTTCTTTAGAGACTATCAGCCTTTTATCAACTAGACAAAGAGCAGACACGGAGGTTTGATTTTTTAATTAATTATACTTCAGTGGTGAGAATATAAATCGGTGACTGTAGTCTTTAGATTTAGGCTTCAAATTAATAAGCCGGCCTAATTTGATTTGATAAAATGGGATAGCAAGCATATGATATGAATATTTCAGGTGCTTCAATGCAGCGGTACTGTGCAGTATTAATGACCATGATTTTTTCAACTGGAGAATCTGTTCCATTTACCGTTTATGGTGAGTCTCTTCCCCATTTTTTTGTTTTTGTTTTTTGTTTTGTTTTTTTTCTATTGATTGTGTTGTTTGATCGTACGGCTGAGAGAGTATAGTCGTGAGAAGGGCTCTTGTTGATGATGCTGAGCGAATTTCTGAGTACTCGCTACATGTATCAAAGTCAAGTGAGGAGTTTCATTGTCAATATTGTGAAAACTGTTCGGTTCGTTGTTTATGTTGGTATCTTGAATAGGTCGTTTGTATAATGGTTGCACAGTCTAACCTGCATGTAAAACTGTTTTTGTCTCTGTGATCAACAGACCAAGTAAATGATTCATTTGTGCAGTTCCTTATTGATGGCATTGAAAGCGCTGAAGATGCTGAAGAGTTAGCGGAGACTTTTGTGCCCCTTATACTCGCATTCAACCAACACTTTGTAGGTAAAGAGATTTTCTATTATATAAACAGTAAAACCCTAGGGGAGGAGGGATGGAAAGGGGCATGCCCCCCCCCCCCATAACTCAGTTGGTACGCGCGCTATGTCAGGACACTTCAGTGGGCCGCTTTCCCCCCCCCCCCCCCTCGGTTTTTTTTTTTTTTTAACATAGAAATATAATAAAAATCTTACTATTAAACAAAGCTCAATGTTACGGAATATTGTTTTTCTCCGCCTGGATTTAAGGCCTCCGCGCTTGGGCCGTTAATGCGGTTCGTAACTTACCCTGCGGACCTTAAAGTCGGTTAGCAAGAGGTATTATTAAAACACCAATTTAATAACAGGTGAGCTTTTGCGCTAAAATGCGATATCTTCACACGAGAAAATAACATGTTATCTTAGTTTATCTTCACACGAAAAAATAACACTGTTACAATTGTTACAAAATAAATCGCGGCTTTCGCAGCGAAAGTGAAATCGTTTGCTTTTTGATCGGTGTTTCCATAATAAATAGAATATTACAGGCCGCTTGGAGATGTCAAATTTCTCTTGTGTTGAGAATTATTTCGCAAACGAGTAAAAGAATTTTTAACACTCCAAGAGAAATTTCGTTTCTCCTCGCAGCCATACAATATTCTCTATGTGCTTCCCTTAACCGCTTCAACTGTAGATATAACAATATATTTATGTCGCAAGGAGTAGTTTTCTGTTGATAACTCTCTAAAGCGGGGCCGACTTGAACACGGTTTTGAACATTCCAATGATTTTCTGGGGTGGAACTTACTACAATTTATCTCTCTTACTTACAGATTTCCCGAGTAACATCGTAATGAGAGTCTTAGCATCTCGCAGCACTGCCAAAACACTGAGTGAGAAGATCATGTTACTTATCAACAGAGAAGGTTGGTCAGAGATAACAACAATGTGCAATTAGTCTTGTTTATCTTCTGATGCATCTCTCAATTGTTTTCGAGCGTTTTGGCCCGGGGGGGGGGGGTTGATGAGGGGTATGAGTGTGTGTGTGGTTTCATCGTACACCAAGACAACCCTAACAACATACACACCCTACTCAGACTTCCTAAAATGTTCTTTGTGTAGTTCGTTGGTACAAGGAAACCTCTTTGCAATCTGAATTGTGTTCATTGTGTCCGTAATAGATTTATAACAAAGCATACATTAAGCGACCAGTCACATTTATGCGGGGGGGGGGGGAGTGGAAAAAAGTACTTTGGGAAGGACCACATGGTTTTAAGGGGGAATAGAGGGGGCATCAGTCGTCACCAACAGAGTATAGAGGGGGAACTATAAAGAATGGACTGCCATTAAATTGCCGCTCCCCCTCCCCCCCTCGCGCAGGGCGACAAATAATGACCTTTACTTAATTAAGCAGTTGAAAGAAACGTCTTACAATAATTTTATGGTCTTCTCAAAAGTACGATCCCGATGATTTGTAAAAAAAAAAAAACATTACGGGGCTGATTTTACCCCTTACGTTAGTATCCTCATTGTCTACACTGTTCTCTATAAATTTCCTATGATTCCGACAAGGAGAAATTGTCTAACAGTCAAGAGCTCCTTGAGTTGGTGATTATTATTATTATTTCTTTTTTATCCTCATTTGCGTTAGTGTTTGATTCACCGCAAATCGTCTAAATTTGGGAACGAATTGACTGAGTGCGAAACGTCCGTGGGTAAGAAACGACTGGATACCAAAATATGATATCATGAATGATTTTTGTTCTTATTTTACAGAGGATCCCACTGCCTTGTTTCAATATCCTCGAAGTTCTCCTGATGCAGTGCTCAAGTTTGTTACAGACATCTTTTCATCTCAAGACACTTCTGAGTTTTTTTACACCTCAGATATGAAAATCCTGATAGAGATTGTTCTACGACAGCTGACGGATCTTTCTCCCGGGGCAGGGGTCGGTTATCAAAGCAGCTTTTTTTTTCTATACTTTTTATAATCCATCAAATAATTTTGTTCGCACGGGTCTGGTCTAGACGCATTGCATGGCCGAATATTCCCCAGTCAACACTGGGGAATATCCATTGATAAACCGTAAGGGATTTTCCCCAATTGTTAAACCCTAGATCCAATACGGTAAAATTCTTCGTTTAAAATTTAACGGAAGATGAGAGAGCAAATAGCTGTTGTTTCAGAAGAAGGGACATCACGGTTTGTTTGTTCATAATCAAGAAGATGTTCAACTTTTTTCTTATTATTAAGATTTTGCCGATTATAAACGACTTTTTTTTATGATGTTTTTGGCAATCCCACCATGCTAAAAGACGTTGAAAAGTAAATAACATGGTATTATCAACTTAATTGATAACTACCAAATACCATGCCACCGTAGCGGGTTCCTAAAGCCGACGTTTTTAGCGTTAGCCCTTCGTTAAAGCAAAAGATGAAGGGCTGACGCACGAAAAGTCAGCTATAGGAACTCTGTACATTGGTTAATTCACGTCATCAACTGGGTTGATAAAACTGGGTCAATAAAAGTAGCCTGTAATAACTCCACCGACGCAGCACTACAGTTTCTTTAAATCCTTCCCCCCTCCATTCATTTTATCTTAGATAGTAGAGATGAGTTTCCTAACTGAGACGAATTGCTTTTTTTCCTTTAGATGAGAACGGAGTACATATCATTACTACATCAAATCCTGTTGAATTCAAACTACAGTGAACACAAACATCAGGCCAGTGAACTCTTCACTTGTCTGACGAGAATCAGCAAGGAAGAAGAGAAAGAAAGCGAACAAGACAGACTTATTGCCCAAGAAATACTCAAACACTCCTCGAAATATTTCTAATTTTCAGTTGGGCGTCGGAAGTAATCCGGGATAGCTTTGGTTTTGTTTTTCTTTGCTCTCTGATTGGTCCAGACAACTCAGGTTACACTCTCAACCAATCAGATACAAATCTGGAATTGATGACGTCTTGACTTCTCGCATTTTCCCGGGTGTACCTTTATTTTGAGTTCTGATTGGTTCCTTGAGATATTTTCCTTTGCTTTGATTGGTCGATATGATCATTTTGGTGTTGGCCTTGCAACAACCACCCAAAGGGTCCTTTAAAAATGAATTTAAGCTTCTTCAACTGTTTTAAGTATTTTTGCTGCAATGACTTTAAATTATAACTTGGAGCCTATTAACAGAGATTCACTCCTTACACAAAAAGATGTTATATACTTAATGAAATTATTTTGAAGAGACGCTATCACTTTTAAAAAAGAAATGTAGCTTTGGGAATTGTAAGAAATCTGTTGGACTGTAGTTGACGCTTTTCCTAGGGAGCAGTCATTGTTTATCACCGACGAGGGAATGGGGGAGGGGAGAGCCAGAGGATTTTGCTGGTTTCACCGTAACTTTTACGTGAACTCCTCTAAGGCTCTGTAGTACTATGATCCCCATTCATGGCACTGAATTTTCTATGACTCCCCCTCTATACCCTGTTAGCCACGACTGATTCCCCCCCTTCCCCTTGAAAACCGTGTGATCCCCAAAATCTTTATAACCGTCCCATCCCCGGGGAAAAATTATGACTGGACCCTCAGTTTCACTCGTAGTTTCCTTTTGTATAAATCCCGATACCAGGTCGAAACTAACTCACTCGGCAGTCCCACTTGTAGTAATTCGAATCAAAATCGATAGCGAAGATTGATCAAGAGAAAATTTGCAGTTGATAATGTGAAGGCGACCATCCCACGTTCACAATCTACAGATCATCCACCAGTCTCCGACTAAATCTCGTCTGCAGACGATCTCACAACTCGCACGAGGGAGACTAGTCGACTTGCCAAAATACCTCTGTGACGGTGATTATCTTCCAGGTCGTTTGGTTCATTAAGACGGTTGGTGGAAGGAAAAGTGTGTTGCTAAGCTACAGCGTCTCGTGGGTTAGTTTGAAATGTTTTCTTCGGGAGGCAGTTGATTTCTAGTCTCGATTTAAGCAAATTTCTCAAGAATTTGGCAAACATTTTTATTAGTCGAACTTTCATGAACAACACATTTTCGATTGTGCCATTCAAACACATCTACCGAAACGTGATTTTGATTCATTGATCCACTTTTATTTTCCCTTCATTTAACAGCAAAAGCAAAAACCCGCATGAAAAATCCCCTCCACTGAAATTAAAACATGATCATTGCTCAATGGTGCATGCAGATTAACCAATAATCCTTAACCTTGAGCAGACCATGCAGTTCAGCGTCTTCACTGAACAAAGATGTATCCGAAGGCCTTAATAGTTTGGTCTCCGTTGTCCCCGCCATACCTAGCTACGTTTCCGCATGGAACCTCGGCAGCCGGTGCCCATCCACCAAATCCGATACTGGAATCAGGGGAATGGCACTCATTTTGTTCGTTGGCGATGATGCCAATTCGTATCCTAGCATTAGATTTACTGCTCCCCTGCGTATTGAATCCTTCTCGATTGCAGTTTGGCTGGAGGGAGGCAGCGGGACCAACCAATCTCTTCCATGCATCACGACCCAGCGAGGTAGCACGGTATTGACCATCAGCGATGAGAGCATGCAGTGAGGCTGCTTTCTGATTCACTCGCAAGAACCTGGTTACGCCATTGACCTTCATGCCGAGACAGATTTTGGTAAAGGACGTGCTCCAGTAAGTTGGTAACAGGGTCTCTAAGTGGTCCAGCCCGGTGTCTCCATTTTCAGGAGAGACTGAAGACCTGGAAGACCACGCGCTTGATTTGTAATTGAAGTTGTGCTGCGGGATAAGGAAATTTTCCAGTTAGTATCGAAAGTAATGCGATGCTTCACTCTGTTTTATGAATGTTCCATCAAACTCGACCCAATCTCCTAACCAGTCAGATACTATTCTAGAGCATTTTTCAATTGAGGGTCGAAAGCAATCCGGAATTCCACTGGTTTTGCTTTACTTCGCCATGTGATTGGTCCAGAAAACTCGTGCCCCTCTCGACCAATTAAATCTAAAACTAACACCGTACATGACCTCGTCACTCGTGTTTTCCCGCTCTTTAGGCAGTTTGTTGTTTCTACTTTGAGTTCTCATTGGCTCTTCAGGAACTTTCCTCTCTTTAAACTGGCCATTACAATTGCTTTGGTTTTGGTTTTACGACACTCAATCGAACGGCGTTCTAAGGCCAACTGGGAAGTAGTCCTTCGAATTTTCCTGCACTTTGGAAAATTTGCTTTTTACTTTGTTTTTACTATGAGCTCTTATTGGCACTTCAGGATATTCTTCTTTCTTATGATGGTCTCTTGTCAGTTACTTTGAAGACTCAATCGCCATGTGCGTTACATTTAAGAATTACATACGTCTCAAAGTCTAAAAAGGCTGAGCCCTAGCTTGAGGACATCTTTGTTAGAGAAATAACCGTTTAAAGTACAACGATATATATATATATATATATATCTTTTAGGTACGGAGATTAGGAAAGCATTTTGAGTAACTGCGGTATATCTAGGATCGCTTAATGTGATACTAGTAGTGCAGTAACTGACTCAAGGAGACAATGTGAAAGAAGAAAAGGATTGAGAGAAATGAGAAGAGAGCCAAAGTTTTCATTCAATAAACTTGAAAACCTACGGCCCCATGAGTTAGTAGAGTTATGAAACCTGAAACACTTTGGAAATACCTTTGCACCGTCAATCTTCATGACCAGAGTCCATCCCCCACCACCGCAGTCTCCAAGTTCTCCATTCATGGAACAGTACACAGGCAGATATTCATTTCCGAGCTTTAGGTTATATGCCTTGTTTGGGCTGGTACTAATAAGAGAGCATCAGTGTAAAATAAGCGTTGAATCCTACACCAACCTTGTTCCCAGTGCCTTTCAAGGGAAAAGGCCCTGGGAACGAGGTTTATCCAACGAAATAGTTATTTGAAATGTCACACAACGCCAAAAGAAAGAAGCAGCACTGCGTGACATATCGTAAGGAAAAGCTGTGGAGAAGTCTTCGTTTAGCGCTCTTACTGTCCATGAGAGTACTACAGAGAAAAACAAAATCAAGGTTATTTGGATGAAGACGAGTGAAGATTTGTTACATAGATATTAAGTTGTTCAAAATATGCACTTGATGTGCAACTAAACAGGAGCTCAGATCCTCGTTATCAGAGAACAAAACCATCCAATCCAACCAGGTTCATTTTCTGTTGAATCACTCACTACCATTCCTGGTATCAGTTAACAAAAGAAACAAAACTTCAGACCCCTAGATAACAACAAACTTCCCTGGGATTCCAATATGATAATTTTTTATCATTCTTTTTTAGGGGCAAACCATTTGAAAATTTAAATTCATTTGAAAAAGGGAAGTGCTATGACACTCTAAACTTGAATAAATTCCTTTACGGTCAAATTTTGCGTATGTTTTTTTCGGCGCAATCCTATGCTGAAGAGTCAAGAAAGTTATTACGATACCGCCTTATCCAGAAGAGTTTAAAATATTGAATCACTCACACAAATTCTGGTACTGTTTATCAAAAGAAGCAAAATCATAAATCCGTGGATGAAAATAAACTCACCGGGATTCTACAAGATTTAATCTTTTATTTTTTTTTTCTATCTTACCTCCTTGGGACCAATTGTCATTTATCGGCTGGAGTGGTGCCTGAGGGAGGACGGGGAGGGGGTAGGTCATAAGATTTTGGGCAGGGGACATACGCTTTTACGGGGAATCAAGAAGAGATCAGTTGTCGTTATCAGAGTATACGGGGGGCGGCTTTTTAACATCGACTGCTGTTGAGAGACAGTCATTAGATAACTATAGAGCCTGAGGGGGGTTCAGGTAAATTTTTGTTGTTACACAACCAAAGTCCCGCCCCCCTCCCTCTCTCTCTCTCTCTGCCGTGATTAAAATTTACTGGTGCCTAAGCTGCAGAGCCATTTGAAATTTAACCTTACTTGCCAAGGAGAAGAAATGAAGAAATTATCAACTGACATTATTCTTCATAGGTGCACAAGTATTTTGTATGCTTTAGCCATCCTCCCCCGCCCCACAAATTTAATAATTGATCGGCCTACCAGTCCTTTTCGTATATTTCTTTGCAAGAACTTGAGGGCGTTGGTTCTGAAGAGATGAGAACAGCTATTAATATTAGGCAATCATTTATAAGTGAATACAGCAGAAATTCCAAACAATGTTAACGATGAATTTTAGTCCAACCAAAAATCAGAACCGTCATAGTAACAAAGGTGTGATGTAGCGGTTAACGTTGAAACGACAGAAATGATCATTCTAAACCGTACCCGGTGTACAGCAGTCCTGTTTCTTCTTGATCAAGTCCTCAAGATGTGACAACTTCTTCAATATTTTTCTGCAAAGTTTATTTCTCTTAACAGCGTCAGCGCCAATGGCGAGAAAAACCAGGAAGATGAGCGCACAGTATTTCATCTCTGCCCTTTCACTGTCTTGAGTACTCCTGATTTCAGTGAGTCTCGATAATATCTAAGGAGGCAATGGCAAACCCTAATGTTCCTAACTGGCTAATCCGTTTAGTAGTGGACAAAGTAAAGACTTTGTCCAAAGTTGATTTCTGAAGAGCAGATATCCATCCTTACTTGTTCACGGTTTGGGTTAACAACTTCCCAGGAACTCTTTGAAGTGACTCTCTAAATTTACAACAGGACAAAGCTGGTGCAACAAAAGGCAAACTTTCCTGCGTTCTAAACGGGAATCAGATTCTATTTTTCTAAAAACGTTTTTATTAGTTTTTTTTTCTTGGCCAAGCTACGTTGATCAGACGAGCAGATTACATATAAGAATCATTCTTACAGCAATTTTTTTCTGCACAAAATCCCCACGAAGGTTTCTATATAACTCCACAATGACTCAACTTGCACGGAATATTTATCCGGTGCACCATCGACATTTCTTCGATCTATGTACTTAGTTCGTAACTTCTCTCTCAGCCCTTTAATTCCATAAAGGTTTAGGCCATACTTTCAAAACGCTTTGAGAAGCGGAAATCTAGCATCTTATTTAGACTTGCTAAAAGTTAGGATAAAGATGGGTAAGTACGGCCTCCGAAATTTGAGACATTGCACTGAACACGTAATGTTATTCAAAAAACAAAGACATCCCTTACCTAAAGAAGTTATCTTGCCCAGTTTTAGTAGTGGTCTGCAAAAAAATACGAAAGTGCCAACACCTGATGTATCTTAAATACAACTCCACCATAAGTCTACGAGATAGGAGTGACACGAGCACGCTATTCGTACGAATGTAAGTTAAAAACATGACTGATTTTGACATATGCAATGAAAAAGTTGTCATGATGGCTAATTTTAAAACTTCAAAACAAACAGTAATAATATATCTATCAAAGTCATCACTTTGTTCTTGACAATAGATCATACGTACAATACTCACAAATCAGGTTTACTTTTCCTAATTTCCTTCCAATAACACTTGGCATGCCTCCACTTAATAATTTCTCGACAATTCTCTTTTCAACAAGGTAGAGAAAATGTTTTAATTAATCTCTAATAAGTTGATAAAACCCCCCTCCTTCCTCCAACAATGTTGCAATACAATTTTTTTTTTGTTAAGCTAAAACATGGCTGATCTTGACTCGTACAATTATAAAAATTTTCATAATGGCCAATTTGTGAAACTTCAAAACAAATGGTAATATTTCTTTCTATTAGAGTAATTACATTGTTTTTGATAATAGATCAGATGTACAGTACTCACAAGATCGACGTACAACGAGAAAATTTATCATAATGGCTAAAATTAAAACTTCAAAACAAACAGTAATAATTTATTTAATCAGAGTCATTACTTTGTTATTGACAATAGATCATAGGCAGAATACTCACAAAGTAGGTTTACTTTTCCTAATTTCCTTCCAATAACACTTGGCATGCCTCCACTCAGTAATTGCTCGACAATCCTCTATTCAACAAGGTAGAGAAAATGCTTTAAATTAATCTCTAATAAGTTACTAAAATCCCCCTTCCTCCAACAATGTTGCAATACAGTTTTTTCTTAAGTTAAACATGGCTGATTTGACTTGTGCAATAATTAAGAAAAAAACTGATAGTGGCCAATTTGTAAAACTTCAAAACAAACAGCAATATTTCTTTCTATCCGAGTCATTACTTTGTTTTTTGCTATAGATCATAGAAACAATACTCACAAGCTCAATTTAATATTTTTAATTTCTCTTATACGACAGTTGGCACACCTCTCCCTTCTAATTGGTCAACAATCTTCTACTAAACATAACAAGCAGAATTCTTTACATTCGTCTTTGATATTGTACATGCAAGTCCTCCTCCCTTGCCACTAACAACGTGAAAACACATTTTTTGACCATTTTGTTGTTCATTGTACGTAATAATCAGATACTCATATATATATATATATATATATTTATTATCCAACTACACCTAGACGAATACAAATAACGCCATAGACGAGTACAAGTATCACGCGGTATTTGTACTCGTCTATTGAATTACCGGTTAAACAGGTTTTCTCACATCGCGCAAGCGAAGAATTGGATTGTAGTTACGAAAAAAAAAAAAACAAATGGCGGACAATTTGAATCATATTTCCGACGACGAAGAGTCAGAATGGCTGGCAAATATAGATCCAAGTTCATTAGATGAATCGAACGAAGAAAAACAGCTTGACGACCAGAACATTTCTTCATTTAATGAAGAAAATAGAAACAGCAGCACAACAACGCGCCAATTCCGTTCCGCTTCGCATACTTCTGTTACGCACTCCCCGTAAATAAACATCCGCGAAATTCGCCCACACTGAAATAACAGTTTGGCGTGTTGGATAATAAATAACTTATTAGACGTTTTGTTGTGTAGTATCGCTGAGTATTTTTACTCGTTATTTTTATTTCGACTCGCCCTACGGGCTCGTCAAAATACGGCACAACTCGTAAAAATACTCAGCTATACTACACATTAAAACGTCTAATAAGATATATATATATTTATATAATAATTCGTGAACTTGAGTAGAATAAATCTATAGAGCGCTCAACTCTGAGAGGAGCAGTAATAATAGTAATAATGATCAATGGTGGCAAAACTTCAGTTCATCGTTTTAATGCGACAACGCTGTTTCGTATGGTCAGAGAATGACCACACTCATCAGGCAATATCAACGAGTGTGGTCATTCTCTGACCATACAAAACAGCGTTGTCGCATTAAAACGATGAACTGAAGTTTTGCTACCATTGATCATTATTATATTTGCCGTAATAGTTTTCTAGCGAGAGAAGAGCATTGTAATCCGCACTTCAACCAAACAGCAATGCGGAAACACTGATTCTCAACATTGATGCATCCTTCAGGGACAGAGGACGTTTCGGAAGATCATTACCCAGTGGGTTTTCGACACAAATACTGCTTACTTGTCGGGCCTTGATTTCAAATTTCCTCCTGTTTCTTTCATTGACGGCTTTTCTTCTTCTTCTTCTTCTTCTTCTTCTTCTTCTTCTTCTTCTTCTTCTTCTTCTTCTTCTTCTTCTTCTTCGTCTTCTTCTTCTTCTTCTTCTTCTTCTTCTTCATCTTCTTCTTCTTCTTCTTCTTCTTCTTCTTCTTCTTCATCTTCTTCTTCTTCTTCTTCTTCTTCTTCTTCTTCTTCTTCTTCTTCTTCTTCCCTTGCCGGTGTTGTCTTTAAATAGTCTTGTACCCAGATCCTATCGTGTAACAGTAATTTTAAAGCTAAGCCGGTGGAAGGACTGGGTACGAGACCAGTCTTTATGTGGGTCTTTAATATGTTACGAAAACTTTTAAAGCAGAAGTGAAAACAATAGTAATGATGAGAGCGATAAAGATTCCATCAATTCTGTGGTGATGGTGATTCGACGAATGATGTCATTCTTGCTTTAATCGATGGCGAGAAAGAAATTAAGAGCTTAAATATGACAAGCTAAGGAATGATCCATAAACAGAAGATTGGAAATAGACTTTTCTTTCGTTTTAGTCTTGATTGAATCTCTCTATGTTTGAAAAACAGGGTAGAAATGTCACAACAAACAGACAGGAATTACTTTTCAATGAACGGCTAAGAGGCTGCTACATCTGTAGAATGAGTTGTTATCAGTTTCAAATTAAACAAAAAGTTACAAATCCTGCTGTACACTGCTAAATACAGGTATGTCATCTTTAATGATGAAGTCTTTTTTTCAGGGGGAAAGAGGGGTGGGCATATTTTGATTATGCCGGTAAAATGCTGGAAGCTTGCTCACTAGAATGGATCGCGTAATTCCGAAAGTTGCTAAGAAATTGCCAAAAAATCCAAAAAATTGCTAACTAAATTTCAAAAGTTGCAGCTTTAATTACTTGATTGTTTTATGTAAAAGTTCATTAAAAGCTACATTTTTTATTTTTCGAAATAATTTCTAACATCGGTCTAGAAATTACTTGAAACTTAGCTTTAAATAGTTTCTCGCAATGTCCTCGCACTTCCATTCGTGGGTGGTGAATTGACTGGTGTTTTACGTCATTTCAAAGGCTTGCGAAACGTTGTCAAATTACAGGCTATGTCTTTCTCCAAGGTAATTTGGTTATATCAACTAAGCTGAAATTTTAAATTGGCCACCGTGAAGAGTTAAAAAGCTGACGTTTCGAACGTTAACCCTTCGTCAGAGCGAATGACGAAGGGCTAACGCTCGAAATGTCAGCTTTTTACTCTTTACGGTGGCCAATCTACAATTTCAACTTCGTTTATAAAACCAAATTACCTTGTTACCCCACTGCCACGCAGCACCACAGTTTCTTTAGAAACTTACCCCCTTTATTCATTTGTTTTTCCTCCAAGGTTGATAACATTCAAGAAATTCGCATAAATAAAGACTTTATGAAGTCATCGACTTGATATGAGCTCTGAACCTTGGTCAACAATTGCTCACAAAAGGTAAAAAAGTGCTCGAGGTTACTGGAACTGCAAAAAGTTGCATCAATCGCCGAAAGTTGCTCAAAAGTTGCCGAGCGCGATCGGATTTTCCGAAGGTAAGTTTTAGTTGAAAAATCATTGTTTGGATTTCACTTATTTTGATTTTTCCAAAACAGTCGATAGTTTTGAGATGCATTGACTTTTCCAACAGGTGTATTGAGGAATTACTTTAGTGGACTTTCAGCTGCGCTTTAAGGTGGTATGATACCTTCAAAAAGGGAAATTTTTTACATTATTTGAAACATTTTTAATAGTCCCTCCAGTGATAACACTCACTGAGAGAAATTGTTTGGCACTGTTGTTGACACCATCTGTTACTATAGCAACAGGACCACGCCCACCAAACCCTCATTTTACAGGCATCACGCCAACAACAATAACTCTATAACAAAAAATCCCATGGCTCTGAAATTTTCAGGATGTCTTATGCATAGATGGATCTGTGCAATGAACCTAAAGCATTTTATACAACATGATTATAACCATGTCAAATAATGAAAAACTTTCACATAAACAAATAATGGGCCCCTTCTGGAAAAAAATTTGCCTGCCATTGAATCATCAATTTACCTTTGTACTTTGTTTTAGGTTTACTGCACAGAAACACCATTCAAGATTTTCTGTGGAAAATTTCATGAAATTATCTTAAATAGTTTTTGAACTGAACATGTTGAGCTACTCAGAGTTCTATCAAAATGCAGTTTGATGGAAAAATGCATTTAAAAGTTGTATTTGGGTTTGAAAACCCTCTGTTCAATCTCTGAGCAAAGGAAGTGTCTTAAAATGCTCCAGCAGCATAAGTAACACCCTCTGCTTGTTGGTTCTTGTCTTCTTTCTTCTTTCTTTGTCCCCTTAGGACCTTTCTCCTCTTTTTCCTTTCCTCACTGTGTTTGTACTCAGCACCATGAATTCGATCCATGTCAAGGTGCCTACACCCCTCTTCTGTGTATTTTCCTGGGGAAATTTTGAGTGCTTTTAGAAGCAGTAGAACAGTCCTTGCTCCAATATTGAAGTGGCTTATGGCATCAAACAAGCCAAATTCCAGCAAGTCAGCTCCCACGAAAACTTCCTTGGGAATGCGCTCCCACACCATTCCATTTACAGCTTCATTCTGGTTTTGGGTTTTTCCATGGAGGCATTTTTCTAACAAAGAATCTTCACTTAATCTTTGGTATACAGGTTTGACTTTTGCAATCACAGCATCAGGCAAACCAGGAGAATGTTTAAAACTGTTTCTGTCTCGCTTGAAACCACACCAGCTCGAGAGTCCAGTTGGACAGTGGGTGTGAAGATCACGCCGTTCACTTGAGGCACAATGGAAGAAACTTGCATGTATTGCCTTTCTCATTCCATTCAAGTCTCCAACATTAGAACGAATAGCAATTCCATAGTAGTTCTGAAGTTTGTCAATCATGGCATCAGTGAGTTTTCCTTTCCCACCAAGAGCAGGAGTTTCTTTCTTTAGTTTTCTGAGTGCTGTGCCAACTCGTTTTTGCACATGTCCTATACATTCTTTCTTAGCAATTTGTATTCCATCTGCAGAGTAAACATCCTTGACTCTATTGTAACTTTTGCTGTCACCATCTGAATACAAGTCAGTATAACGAAGCTTGTGAGTTGCAACAGACCGTCTAAAAATACGATCTGCACCCTCTGATTCCATGGCTGGGGCAGAGCCCTTATAATTAGCTTTGCAGTTATTGTGTTCTGCCCTCCATCTATGGTACTCCTCACTGTCTTTATCTAAATGGGAGTGAAGCTGACATTTTTTACAAACTTTAGTGAGAGGTTCTGCATCCAAAACTTTACCAGTATCAATTGACATGACAATCACGCAACCATTCTGTGAAGAATATCCTCTCTTCTGCCAGGTACCGTCACATGAAACGCCACAATTCACTAAATCATCTTCACGAGCATGCTGGGCATCCCTGATTTCTTTTGCTGCACTGGACATACCATCCTTAGCAATAACTTTCACATGTTTAGCAATCGTTCTTGCATTTTTTTGATATGCCCTTGCTGTTGGAGGCGGTGGCATATTCATTAATGAGCAAAATTTCTTCGCTCCACTGTGCCCTCTTCCTATCGATCTCATGGAATACACTAAACGCCTATTCGCCTCAAAACTTAAAGTCTGCTTTTTAGATGTCCAAAACTCATGTTTCCAGCCACAACTCTCGCAAAAGACTCGAAGACTCGAAGCACATCCCTTACTTTCTAAGTGGTTTTCCCAAAGCACGATGCTGAATTCTCCACAATCAGCACACCTCATGGCACAAAATGCCATGCCGAGTAGCTCCAAGTCGACAAACCTGAAGCCCGTTAATGTTGCCTCCTCTTCGTAAGGTTCTTCAACTTTGCCAGGTTTTGATTCCATGGCATCGGACTTAAGCAAAAGCTTTTCCGAAGACACAGACTTCTTAGTATGTTGACCGAGGGTGTTCGAACCATGTGCTTCTTCTTTCGCTTCTTTCGTCCTCTTGGCATTTTCTTTCGAAGGTTTCGTGAATTGATTTCCCGAAAACTTCCTTTTAGGACGCCTTATTGCACGATGCTTCGGAGGCATGGTTGTTAACGTGAAAAAAGAACGAGAAACAGGATAAAAAACTCAAAACGCCACGCCACTAGTATTGTTGTGAATTTCGCAACGACAATTTTTCGTGTTTCGCAGGCTCATCAACTACGATGGGCTAATCGTTGTTATGTACGGGGAAACAGAGAGTCCCTTGTCACGCAACGATCGTTTTCCGGGCGAAAACAACTATCCTTGGGTTTCACCCACGTGACCAATACCTTAGCAACGGTTACTATCCGCCATCTTGGTGTCCCTCGAGCGTAAACAAACCGTATCTAACGAAGAGTTCATGTGAGAAAGAAGGGATGGTTTTATGCATTGTGGTTGGCTGTTCTAGCAAAAGTGGAAAGCATAAAGACTAAGGATTTTTTCGTATAATAATTTAATAATTTTATTATTTCTATAGCGCAAAATTAATTAGATATATGATCTAATGCGCTATACCTAAGATCATTACAAATCAAGGGGAAGAACAGGAGGAACTAAAAGTTGTTGTATGGTTCGAGGCTTGCGGCTGTTGTAGATGCGCGATTTTTTGGTCGAGCTTTTCTTTGAGCTTCTTAGCCGATGAGAAATCGATGTCTTTAGCCCTCGCATACGGCACTTCATTGACATATGTCGGCAAAATCCATGAGCATTTTACCTGAGTGCAAGCAAGCTTGGGGTGTCACGAAAACTGACACCCCGAAAACTCAGACCTCAGACCCCGAAAACTCAGACCCCTCGAAAATTCAAGAGATAAACTCAACTCATGATCACTCCTGGTAATGCCGCGTGTACTGTTGACCTTTTGGGTCTTGATCCAATTGAAGCAGCAAAAACAAGGCCTCGAGTTGCACGTTTCGCAAAATCGTCCGATGGTTGAGTATTAAAGCATTTTAGAGTGACACAAGACTTCATTTAGCTTAGATCTCCTCCATTTTTCCCGTTAATTTTGAGCTTTTCGTTCACAGTTAACTGGATCAAATGCGCTCGCTCCAACACCAAAGTATTCAAATGTGGCGTGATTTTGACGAGCCGAAAGGGACGTTTGTTTACTTTTTTGTACTTCGTCGCACAGATCCTTGTTGTCGCTCTGTTAAAATTCTTAAATATTTCGCGATAATAATTGATACAAACAGAGACTCGGCCCACCAGTCCCAAAACGAAGACAATTTTGCGACCCTTGGGCTAGACTTCTTAAATGAGGCAGAAAGAGAAAAACAACGGGAAAGAAGACTCGGCATCATCGCCGTCACGATTCGCTTCACTGAAGAATCACTCTTGATATTGTTGTCCGTCTTTCGCGTCGGATTTGTTGCATTATTCCACCGGTTATCTTATAAAACAATTGGTTCATGCTTTATGCTATGCACTATCGAATTATGGAGCACTTCGGAAGCTTGGAGAACACTTCGAGGGATCTGAGTTTTCTGTGTCTGAGTTTTCGTGACACCCAGCGAGCTTGCCATGAATTCGAGTAGTTGCCTCCAACATAAAATAAAACACTCGCGATATGTGAGCATGCCTCAGCCAGTCCAGCTTTGCATCCCAAGCAATGGGCTGACAAAATAGTCCCATCGTTTTCGGAAATGACCCAAATGTTCACATGATGTGAATGCCAAACTCGTGCTCTCACGACATACTTTCCGACGATTACTTTGCCTACAACTGAGGTTACAAATCCCGACATCATTTGATTAAACGCCTCTAGGCTCTTGAACGCCTTGAACTGCTTCTTGCTGTAGAAGATGGTCTCAAGAATGAGGTAACTCAGCACGTCCGACACTTCCACAGGAGGCAAGCATTTTGGACTAAACTTCTCGGCTGGTATGCTTGCAGGGTCAACCCCGATGACCGAGATCTTTTGCAAACATCTTTCCTTCCAACTCTCTAAGCTTTCGGCATACTCAGAGAGCACTGGGATACCTTAAGATGAATGCCAGATACTTTTATCCCTTTTTTCTTTCTGGATATTCATGTAGTTGGCGAAATATTACGGCGATAAGAGAGAGGGCTTCACCATAGAAATCGACTAATTATTCATAAATTTGACGTCCGAGGAACACCAACATGGCGGACACTAACTTCAACAAAGCTTGTGACGTCACCTGAAACCCAAGAATTGGGGGATTGTTTCTTCACTGTAAACAAGATAAAAACAAACCTGTTGCCCCTGGCAACCAAAGACCTGGTCTCAAAAATGAGTAAATACTGGACAACAAATAACATTTTCATGAAAAATTAAACTGTGGCGTTAATACCAAGTGAAATACGGACCTTTTCCAGCAATAAAACTTTTTAGGTAAAACTTCGAAATTTTTGCCTTTTTTAAGGTATCATACCACCTGTTTAAACGAGATCCTTGGAGAAGAGCTCTACATTTTGGTAACTTCACGCATTCCAAGGTCAGTCTTGGTTAGACAACGATAATTTCGATTTCACTGTAAGGGTTTTGTTACACAGACAAGGCATGTTATAGGGTCATATGGATAGGAGCACTGGGGTCTCTTAGAAATCGAAAAACTGCTCTAAAGAAAGGCCAAAACCACGAAACCGAAAATCTCAAGGTCCCCCTTTTTTTTATGGTAATATTTGGGTCATGATCATGATTCTGCAAAGTAGACGCAAATTAATCAGTCAAAAAATTTCGTAGAATTTGCACTAAGAATTTCTCTATTTTTTAATCGTTAGTAGTCGTTATTACCTTTATTTACTCTTCTTTGTGTTAAAAGGAAACTAGACTGATTTCTCTCAGCAAATCGTGAAAGTTTGAAATCTTTTAAACTACATTTATTTGAAGCGTGTCTTGAGCTAATTGACACTGAAAATCATTTAGAGTTTCCCTAAAATGTTAGAGGAAAAAGTCTTTAGTCTCTTCTACGCGTTTCGGTTCTGCCTCGTTGGCGCAGGAGAAAATTCATTCGCACTACTTTCAGTTCCGCTTCCACTTCTGGCCAACACCAGCACTTACCTTTACACTGAAACTTCTGATACTATGTTGGAAAAAATTATTTGATTCTTTTTGGGATATTTTCTTTAGTTTATTCCAATAGAAGAGTAACACTTTAAGATTGAGTTTCTCTTAGATATTGAGACCGAAAATCACTAATTAATTATTAACTTGAACTGTCTGTCCGTGAGTTGAGGAAAACGTACCGTGTGTGTAGTATTACTCGACTAGATCTTTGCAATCTCGTTTCTTCAAATGTCTTCCATCTATTTGCTACGTATTTTTGTCCTTTTCAATCCGTGTTCGCGATAATAAAGCTATCAAAAATAAGAAAGGCTGATAGTTTCTAAAGAAACCTGTTTGGAGCTGCGTCGGTGGGGGTAACGAAATAATTTGAATATATCAACAAAGTTGAAATGGTAAATTGGCCACCGTTACGGTTATAAAAGCTGACGTTTCGAGTGTTAGCCCATCGTCGGAGCGAATAGAGGAATTATGGGTTGTGTATGCTTTTAAAGGCAGTGATTCGCGCTTTCGTTTTGAAGCGTTACTGTGGCTTTGAAGGTTTCTGATGTATGGTTGCCGTTTATTTTTGCACTGGTTGCCAGAGGAAGCAAGTCAAACTAAAAAACAAATACAGATTTTTTTAAATATCGAATAACATTTGAGAGTTTAACGAAATTTTAACTTAAAATTCGTAGGGCATTCCATACTTCTTTGAGATCTTTTCGTGACTTCTGGCTGACCGTTATTTGAATATTAGATTTTTCGCGACTTTACATAAAAAGAGGGGTTGGTCCCCAGACTCCCTGGGACAACGCTCTGGCGCCAAAACTATAAAACACTAAGTGCAAATCAGGCAGAAAATGGAGCTACGTGATTGAAGTCATGGAATGGACAGCTGCCATATTACATAAACAAGATCAATTCCCTCATACAATTCAATTCAATTCCCACATGCATGCTTTTGATCAAGATCAAAAGTATGGAATGGACGTAAGACAGCTCAGTTAGCATTTGATAAAAAAAAAACAAAAACAAAAATCAGCAGCGATTTGCTACACAGCATATCGGAGGAAGGTCCAACAGAAAGCAACTCTCGTCAGTTGGGTGACCGTAAGGCGGGAAACGTTTACAATCGATCAAAAGATTAATCCCAAGTAAGATTTAAATGAACTTTCTCTTCAAGTAAAATCAAGTACAAGATACATTTCTTCAAAATTTCATCTTGGCATCCTCTACTCTTATTAAACGTGGAGTGTGCCAAATTTTCTCACCGATGTGTATCACTTCTCTTCTTACTTTCTTATCAAACTAAATTCAAGTATTGGAAGGTCTTCGTCTCTTTGTAATGCGTATCCAGATATTAGGAGTCGATTCCTTGTTAAATCTCTGTCAAAAGTAACAAAAAGAAATAACTGTTAGCAGTGAATTGGTCAAAATTTTAACTGTTCGCCGTAAAAGCCATCACTTCGTTGATACCCTCATACTGCAGATAAATAATAATAGTTTTGCATGATCAGAGATATCATTTCATTAAGATTAACTTCTTACTAATATAACCGAGTGTGAGGGCCTTACTCAGGAATATTGACCAGTTTTTTAGGTCCCCTCTCCTGCATCTATTAATTAGTTAATTTGGTTAGGCAGCGAGATTACTGTGTTGTGGCTTGGCCTGTTTACTGGGAGGGGGGGGAGGGGGCAGGGTTGGGTTGAAGCTTAAACCTGGGAGGGGACTTATGTCCTATTGTTTCTGCTCCGGTACTTTGTGCGAATCTTTAACTACAAATACAAATAAATACTGACTAGATTCCCCAGTTCGGCTCGAGCAAGCCGGCGAGGGCTGGGAGAGTAGTAAGCAGTCTTATATATGGCACTAAGACCAAAACTACATGGGCTTGTATGGCAAAGTACGGATCAAGTGGGAACCAATTAGAACTCGCAGATTATCTCTAGGACTGCCTTGTTATATGATACATCACAAATAAAAACCTTGATTTCAAACGATAATGGTGACCTAGAAATAAGTAAAGAACTTGGAAACGAAATGATTGAGAGGGTATGTGCTGATGATTTCAATAATTTTCCACAGTTCTTCTCAAGTGAATGAATAAAATGCAAGAATTTACTGAAGCGACCAGCATTTAAACAGTCTCAAAAGGAGATAAGAAAAACAAATTTAACAAGAGAATATCTTAGTCTTTTTTCAAAAAAAAAATTTTTGCTTCTGATTTTATTCTTTTTCAGATTCAGGATTACAGATTTTACATTTTTGACTAAATAAAAATGGAAAATGCGAAAGAGGAAATTGAAACTGAAAAATGAAAATTATAAAACATATATGTTTTGCTTCTGATTCAATTTTAATTCAGATTCAAAATCTCCGATTGGGCATTTTTGTCTAAACGAAACATGAAAAAAAAAAAAGTGAAAAATGACAATTTCGATGGACGGTGAGAAGTTGCCTTTACTGCGAGCAACTAAGTTTAAACAGGCGAATAACGAAAATAAAGCTTTTAAATTAATGTTTATGTGAAAATATCATGAAATTTAGGACGTACCTTTTGAAATTTAGGGAGCAACTTGACGGATTTGTTTAGCTATTTCTCAGTAATTTTTTAACATTCCAGTGAACACCTTTGTAGCATTTTACGAGCACGATCGGGACAGGCTTACTTCTGATTACAGATCGCCAAATTGGTGGCTGTTAAAAAATTGTCTATGTTTACTTTCAAATCTGTTTTTCCAAAACCGAAAGTGAGACATCGCTAACTACTTATGTCTTCGGGACAGTAAAATGTATTGTAATCAAATGTCTTAATTCATAACACTCAACTCCTTTTTAATGGTAATGTAAATATCTATAGCGATGATAAAAAATATAATAAAAATACAAAAGAACTTTTCAATTTTCTCGTATAAAAAACTTTTAAAAGAAAGTGTTTAAGAAGTGCAATTTCTCTCTTAATGCATCAGTGCGGCCTAATCCAAGAGAGTTTGGTTATTTCAACTTGGCTGAACTCTTAATCAAATTTTTACCTAGCCAAGTAAGATCATTCGGACCAGACACAAAGGTGGTCATTCCCACTTACTTCCATATCTTGTGTAAGTTTAAAAGATCGTGGAGTCGTAGAGCTTGTAAGGTCTAGCTGTGAAGCTCTCCTTAAGAATATCAGAGTGCGTGGACAGAGATCACTACACAGTAACTCTGGCTGGGTCTAAACCCTGAACCTTTTCATCTGAAGTCCAGCGGTCTTCCTATCGATCCCTACATCCCTTCTGTGGTTCAGTTGCATTGTGATACATGCTCACGAAAAGAACGTGAATTTGTGAAAAGATCAACTTCTGATTTGCTAAAATTAATTCAGTGGTGACAGTAGAAGGATTTTAGACAATAGAGTGAATTTGTACGTAATACTAATGAGAAGAATAATTCTTAACGGCCGTTGTGAACGCTACTTCGAATCAAATATATGTCCAGCGCTGAATTTTCGCGTGAAAATTCCTTATAAACCGATGCTGCAAATTAAAGGGTAAGGATTTTCGTCGGGCGGCGGTGACTGTAAAGTCACAATAACCGTAAAAAAGGCAAGGTTATTCACAAGCACTACGTATGCAGACTATGCACATTCATGACCTTTTGGCGCCACAGGATGTTTCTGGCTCTTTCTTTGCTAAATGCGGTGACCACTTGTTTTCAAAAGTCCAGTACATTTCGACGTGAATCACTTGTGGGTGTCCAGCGTGCCTAAACAGGTCACGAAAAAATTACACAAAGAATATATTTTGCTGAGTTTTGGGACTTTATCGTTTGCAGCGTCGGTTTTATTAGGAAAATATAGTGGTAAGGATGTATTTGAATAAATGATGAGAACTGTTTTTAATTGTGATTCGCGCTTTCGATGTGAAGCGTTAATATAGCTTTGAAGGTTACAGATGTATGGTGACCCATTTATTTTCGTCCTGGTTGCCAGAGGAAGCAAGTCAAACTAAAAAACAAATACAGATTTTTTTAAATATAGAATAACATTTGAGAGTTCAATGAAATGTAACTTACAATTCGTAGGGCATTCCATACATCTTATAGATCTTTACGTAATCTTTGGCTGACCGTTATTTTTAATATTGGATTCGGCGCGTCTTTAAATAAAAAGTGGGGGTTGGTCCCCAAAATCCCTGGGACAAAGCTCTGTCGGCAAAACCATTAAACACCAAGTGCAAATCAAATTTTTCTTCTCATTGGCAATTAGCCGACGTCGACAAACTCATTTAGGGACCTTCAGCAAGCACGACGGCGACGGCAACGAGGAGAAGGAAAAACAAGAGATCTAATTAACAAAACAATAGCTCAGCATGTGCGTTTAGAAACTTTGTACATTTCTTGGCTGTCCTATGCAAAACAACAACGTGAAATCGCCGAAATTTGCGTCGTCTGCGAACCGAAGCCGCCACGGCAAATAAATTAATTGCCATTTGGAACTCAACGCTACTTCTATTCTTCATGCTGAAGTCGAGCTGTGGCGCCGTATGAGACAGTAGTCTCATGCAGCCATTTTTGAAATTCTAACTAAGAGTAGTAATTCATTTTTTAATCGAAGTCTTCCTTGGCGTTGCCGTCCTGACTGCTTAAGGTCCCTACTAATTAGCACATAACGAACGGGTTATACGACTTCACTCTATTAGACTTATTTAGCTGTGGTCACGAGGTTTCAAATGGTTCAACAATAAATCGAAATGGCTACTCAAGTATATGCCGCAGACGACATCTTATGGACGAAATTCCTAGTTCTCGTGCCGAATTTTTTTTATTCACGGATTAATCAGCACTGAAATGATTGAAGTACTGAGAAATTGCCTGAAGTCGACTGCCGGTCACGGTCCTTAAATATCTAAATGACAACCAGTCGGAAACTAAATCTAAGAAATCTGAGAAAGCGACACAGCCTGTAGAATCCAAACGTTTCCTCCGTACGTATAACTTTCATGTAGAAAGTTCAATTTACGCTGGGGTAAGTGTCAACATCCATGGTTTCATTCCAACTTAAGTTGCATAACAAAGGGAAGGATACACTCGCTGTGAATCTGTCAACTGTTGTAAACAATTTACATAATCAAATTCAAAAAGGAAAGTGTCACTGTCTGTAAAGATGAACAACTGCATATTTACTTGAGGTTTCACTTTCTCCTGCCTAATTTCAAAATCAGATCGCGTGATATCCCGGTTAGCCCAATGGATAGACCGCTGGACTGTTGTGCGGGAGATCGAGGGTTCGAGCGCCGGCCGGACCAACACTCAGGGTCTTAAAATAATTGAGAAGAATATGCTACCTTTCTATAACATCAAGAAATGATTAGATATTCTAGTCTTTTCGGATAGGGACGAATAAATGGAGGTCCCGTCTCCTGCAGGGTTAGGGGCAGGAGACGTTAATTTCCCACGCAGGAGATTGCTGTGTGATGGATGTCCTCCCCTGGGTGGGTTGGGTGGGTAACAGGACCCCCGTTGATACCAATGTTTATTACACTGAAGGGGCTATCATGTACAAATATAGATGTCTACTCTACATTTGTACTCGTGTCGGGCGTTATTTGTATTATACGAAGCACATTTGGATTATAAATACACTTATTATCCAACTACACTATAGACGACTACAAATCTCACGTGGTATTTGTACTGTAGAGTATCGGTTAAATAGGTTTTCTCGCATCGCGCAAGCGAAGAATTGGATTGTAGTTACGAAAAAAAAAATGGCGGACAATTTGAATCGTATTTCCGACGACGAAGAGTCTGAATGGCTGGCAAATATAGATCCAAGGTTTTAAGATGAATCGAACGAAGAAAAACAGCAAGACAACAAGGAAATTTCTTCATTTATTGCAGAAAATAGAAACATCTACGCGACAACGCGCCATTCCGTTCCGCTTTGCATACTTCTGTTACGCACTCCCCGTAAATAAACATCCGCGAAATTCGCCCGCACTGAAATAACAGTTTGGCGTGTTGGATAATAAATAACTTATTAGACGTTTTGTTGTGTAGTATCGCTGAGTATTTTCACTCGTTATTTGTATTTTGACTCGCCCTACGGGCTCCTCAAAATACGGCACAACTCGTAAAAATACCCAGCGGTACTACACAACAAAACGTCTAATAAGATATAGATATTCGTATGACTAGAAGTTGAAGAAATATAGCATGGATACTTAACTTCTGAAGCTTAGAGTCCTCACGTTATTTATGAAAACACAAATCTGAATTTGTAGAAATTTTGTGGCAGTTACAGACGCAACGAAAGTGAACCAATTTTTTAAGCTTGGCTGCTACGTTACCACAGCCGCGACTCGTTATTTACCCATTTCAGATCGCGTGACTAATCTATGACGTTTGAAGCTAAACAAGTCTATTACTGTCACAAACTATTAAATTCTTCAACGTATCTGGACATGTTCAGGCATGCTCGTGGACATTTTCCAAGCAAGACTGAAGCTTTAAATCTTTATTACGTGTTTCCTATCAAACAATTTTCTTCCGCCAAGTGAGTTTACGTCAAATCAGCTTTATCAACTCAGAGTTGGTTAACAAGTTGAGATACTTTGAAAAACTTTCCATTTGTTTTTCTTACCTTAGGTTTGCAGAAGCAGTGAGTTGGCACTTCCGGCATCTTTTTATTGCGTTTGTCGTTAACGTTTCACTATGACCTGAGAGAAAACTGCACTTAATGATGAAGTTTCGATATTTAATTCAGGTATGTCGAATAGCTACAATTCTACAGAAATTCTTGTGGAAAAAAACATGAAATCGAGTTTAACGCAATAAGATAAACACGAGTAATTCAGCTTTCAAAGACCAGGAAAATCTGTGAAAGATAATTTACAAAGGCTTGTGAATATTCCAAAGTAGACAATTATTAAAAAGAGAGTATACGTCTTCTCTTGTTTTGTCGCAATACTTACTTATTAATTACTTATTAACTTCTCAATGAGAGTGTTAGTTTGTCCGCGAGTTCAGACAAATGTACATTTCCTCGCTTTGCCAGAAATGATCAGTAAAACTGACAACAGCGAAAATCGGCTTTTCTCAGTATTTTCTGTATTACAGAAAAGGGAAGTCTACCATGTGTGTAATATTATTCGACTAAATCTCTGCAATCTTAATCGAGTACTGGCTTTTTATTCCCACATCTGGTTTCTTTAAGTGTCTATTGACTATGCAGTTTTGTCGTTTCATTCCGCGTTCGCGATAATGAAGCCACTCTGAAAAAAGGTCGTCCGTACGATGAAAAGCCGCCGTATTCTATGACAGACTAGATCAATTTCAAAGCATAGCATGAGCGAAAGACAAGAAAACGAGCGAAAGACAAGAAAACGAGCGAAAGACAAGAAAACGAGCGAAAGACAAGAAAACGAGCGAAAGACAAGAAAACTAACAGCGAGTTTGGAAAAGCCTTGCAACACAGCATTTCGGAGGAAAGTCAAATAGAAAGCTCCTTTCGGCTCCTGGGTGACTGTCGGACTGGGAAAAGTTTACAATCGATCTCAAGCCTAATCCCATGTAAGTTTTTGAGTGACCCTTCATTCCCAGTGAAAAAAATTCAGAGAAACATTTCTCCTAAATTTCATCTTGATATCGTCAAGTCCTATTGTGTATGTTAAAACACTGTAAGTTTTTATTGAACGTGGAGCGTGACAAATTTATTCATAGATGGCTTGCTTTGCGCCTGATGCCGGAACGACACGAATAAATTTTCAAGTGTTCGAAGGTCCGTCTCTTTGTAACGCTTTTGGACGTGAAGGGTCGGTTCCGTGTTAAAACTTTCGCTTTCGCACACTTTTGTGTCCAAGAATATAATTTCGCAGAGGTCAGTGGTTCGAATCCCGTACAGGCCTGATTTTTTTTTTTCAGGTCTGAAATACGCTATTGCATAAATAGCGCTATCTACTGCGAAGGATCGTGCATCATACGTATTTAATACCGCAGTTCAAATATATGAACTTCATATATTCATTGTATCTGATTTATCATCCCGGGTTTATTACGAATCAACTTAACGGCCTGCTCCCAGTTGGCTTCTTAGCTCAATTGGTAGAGCGCTGCACTAGTATCGCAGAGGTCAGTGGATCGAATCCCGTACAAGCCTGATTTTTTTTTTCAGGTCTAAATTTCGCTATTGCATAAATAGCGCTATCTAGTGCGAAGGATCGTGCATCATACGTAATATTTTCTGATACTTCAGAAATCACTATTTATAACAGCCATTTTTAAGGGGTAAAAGCCCATTTCTATGGCAATGAAGGGATAGATCCGCGACTAATAAATGCTGGTGGGTTCACTCGCTTACCCTTTAACTTTTTTAAAAATACCATTTTGCTACCCAATCCGAAAGACCAAGTGGAGCATTCGAAACGTCTTCGATGTTCAAGTTACCTGTTTTGTTTTAAGGCCTTACAGTGCAATTTTTTTTAATTGCAAGGTTTCCTGTCTCGTTTTAATCTAAGTTACGACTTAAGAAACTGACCACATCATAGTCCTATTATCCAAAATTGTTTTCGCCAAGTTTTGCTTTTTGAGGTTGGAATTTTTTTTTATTACACGCGTTTTTTTAGACCCCAAATTAGACGCAACGCCGGGTTACAAAAGTGCCATAATTCTTTATACTCACCTAGAATTCCAATGCCCAGAGATAAATACCTAAACAAATCAGAAGTAAATAATCTTTGGTGCAAGTAATAATCAATATCATAGCTTTTTTGCAACTTTAATTGAAAGTTGTAGCGTTTTACCCCTTGATGCTTGATACAGTTTTGTCGGGTTTGTAATCGAAAGCTTTCAGTAAGCTCCATCCAGTACACTACTTAACCTTTTTCACAACTTTTTAGACATTCCTGCAATACGGGAAGGGTTTATACATTTTGTGGGTTGTTTAGCGCAACTGCAACAAATTCAAAAAGCAACTGCTGGACTGATTTCTCTTCAGGGAACACTCGAACACAAACCTTTTAATGACAATGGCTATGGAAACACCCTCTACGATCGTTACAAAAGATTTACATTAAACTGGTGTTAACATATAAAGCACTTCCAGTAGCAAAACCGTTTTTCTAGTTCTATATAAGATAAGGTTTCAGTCCATCCGTTTACCTACACGGCATATAAAAGATATATTCTATAAATTTCATTGTCTTTCACTATCAGGAAATACATGTGTACGAGGACACATGGAAGGTTTGCATCGCGTATTATTCCAAACTTGCCGCATTGGTAAAAAAAAAAAAAAGAAAAAAAAAAGGAAGAAAAGAACACCCTTATACATTCGAACGAGCTTTTATAAATAGACAATAATTCTATTGGGAAAGAAAAGTCGATGATAAAATGCCACAAAGTGTTTGCATAGCCAAACTTTTGTGTCACATCAGAGCTGCAATTCACGGTGTCCGCTAAATACTCAATAGAAGCTCATTTTACAGTAAATGTAATAATAAAAGTTTAGGACTAAGCATAGTGTCCACGTTTCAAAGTTTCAAAAGTAGTTGATACCCAGAATCAGTTTACCAAAAATTTTTTATAAGACGTTCAGTATTGATCATTGAAATAATGAGGAACTGCGTGGTACGTTACGTGAATTAATCTGTATTAGGCGCATAGTTAAAAATGTTTACGAAAGTGTTTTTGGCTTAAAGGAATGATTAACAATTATTCCACGAGCGCGCGTTGGATATGAGATGATCGATAGCCAACGAAGCGCGTAGCGCGGAGTTGGCTATCTATCATCTCATATCCAACAAGCGCGAGAGGAATAGTTGTTTTATTAAAAACATTAAATGAAATTATGGAATTTTATTAAATTTTTTAGCTCCCTTTTAATTTTAAGCTGACGCGTGCGCTTACCATATTTGTAGATTATGGTATATTGGCTCATATACCATAATGGCTAAGCCAATAAAAAGTCTAGAATTGCATTATCCAAAGATCCAGTTTTTAATAAAAGGGGTTATACCCGGAACGATATGTAAACTTTTTTGCTCACGTCACTTTTGGAAAAGATGAACTCGAAACAGTTACACCGGCGCAAATAAAAAGATGAATATCAACTAATGCTTAAGTAATTGATAATAAACCGCATAGATTTGGATTGCATTAATTTATATTGCAGCTCTTGGAGCGAAAGGTAAGAACTAAATCTAAGTTATTTTTACATTCGTACACACCTGGTTGTGGAATCGATTGCGGGAATACTTTCGCCGTTCGTGTTAAGGAATTTATTTCAGAAAAACTGACTGAACTAAGATCGAACCGTTTCATATCATGCCTGGATCATAAAGTTAAAAATTTCACGGTCATTACGATTCTCCAAAAAGTTTAGTTGGAGTGGGAGAAGAACTGAAAAAAGGCGTGAAGTAGTATTGAATTTAGGACGCTATCAGTTGTATATTTAGTTCGTACAGAAAAATCTCTTTAGATTTTTCGTTCACCTTTGCGACAGACAGTTTTTTTTCCTGGTGAACTTCGATAAATTTCTTGTATTAAAGAGCTGAAAAAAGTTGCGCTTTTCCCATGACGCGATATTGAAGATTGCAGGCTCTTTTCTCGTCAGCTCCTTATTGAATAAGACACATTTTTCCTTGTTCTATAAGGTGATAAAGCCTCGTTAGATGGTGCGAGAACACGAGGAAAGCTTATTAATCACGAACTGAGAACTACATTTTTGTTAAATTACGCTTTTATTCATTGTTGACGAAAAAACTTAAACAACGATTGTTGCATTTTTTGTTGTATTTCAGCCCTTTTCTCAGATGTGAAAAGTGTTTTTTCCCCTTGCAATATTGTAATGTTAGAATTTTTCAGTTTTGCAGTTTCTTTGCCGTCTCCATATCACGTTGCGAAATGATCAAAATTCTAAGGCTCTATAAGTTTCGCGTCATTTTATAGCTGTAATAGTTGTAGTTTCAACTGTCACACAAGAGTTTGGAAACAAATGCAATACATACTTAACTAATCCTTTTGGGGGATAGACTCAAATGTTAAAGTCGAATTAACTTCCTTAAGAAAAAAAGAATCCCGGCAAAATTCCAAATTTCTCTGAGCAGCTGGTGCACCTCGGCATGATTAGTGAGCTCACATTGAACCCGTAATTAACACCTTTTTAAAATTAATCGATAAATTTCCATTCTGATGAGTTTTAAGATCGTTTTGTAACAGGTAGAGTCAACATTAGTCGCAGGCCTATACTTCACACAATACAATTCACATTATAAAACGAGATATCGGGTGATGGCCGTGACTCTTTTAAGGATTTAATTTTAAGAGGAATTGGCTCATTTTCCGTTTTCTCTTATTATTGATTTGTTTTTTTGTGAAGATCTCTTTGTCGTTTTTGTTTACAAGCCAAATTCAACGAATTCTTGGCAGAATCTATTGAATGGGTGGGCAAAATGCAAGTTTAATCAGTAAGCGGTGTTTATCCTCATCAAATGTTTCTTCGAGTTGAGAATTCATCGATGTATATATGCATACAAGTGTATTAATGGCGAAATTAATCATTCTTTGGACATTGTAAGAAAGAGTGATATGCACTCCTACAATACGCGCAATAACGATACTATAAAGCTACCCAAAATCAAATACAATTGGGGAAAACATCGTTCGCCGTATCACTGTTTCAGAGACTTTAATGAGTTAGAGAGAACTGTAAGAAACTCAGTAAGTTTGCCAATTTTTAAAAAGTGTCTTTTTTCGGCTTCTTATAATTAGGTATTTTTTTAAATTAATTTTTGCGGTGTATGTGTTGTAATCATTTTTATATTTCGATTTTAGCTTAAATTTCTATATTTTAACCGTATTTTTATATAATACACATCTAGTATTTAGGACCTCTATGTAAACCACTATTGTGATGGAGTTTCCTAATGAAAGATTGTTATTATTATTAATTCAAAAGAAATCATCCGAGTATTCCTCTTTACAACAAGCATTTATAGAAGAAATATCTGCTGTATGGAAGGTGACATGGCAATTAATCTTCCTTGAAGTGCTTCGTGTGTTTTACTAATATACGTCCTTCCTCTGAATTTATTAGAATTAACACTCCGTTAGAAAAAAAAGCAAATTTAATTAAACTAGACAGGTTATAGTGGGATTGACGCTGAAAAGTATCAGAAATTGTTTCCAGCAGTTATTTTGGATGGGTACATACATGTTTTTTCCTGATTAAGTAGGTGTCATTTGCGCAGTTTTTGTGAAATTTTATTTTTTACCAACTGTTTAAGTGCATCGATTACAACGCAGCGACCCTTCAGTAACGTTTCTATATCAATTAGCGATCAGGTATCCGTCATAAGAAGGTCTCACTGTAAAATTTTTCATCAAATTTTTGCACCTGTTGGTGAGTGAAATGAAGGACTTGATCCCAACAAAAATCTTATTTCATCAACTTGCAGACTTGATGCATGGATTATCACGGTTTAAAAGCAAGACTCGCGGACTTGAGGAGTGCAGAATTAGCAGCGCTTCGTCGAAGAGACAACAAGGCTGCAGATAGGGTAAGCTGGCTGAACAGCGCCTAAATGATAAATTACATGTGGCTTGAAATAAATTTCCGCATGGACAGTAAGGGAAGAGGCCAAATCCCATCCATGCTAGGGCATATTTGTTTTAAGAAGCGCACAAACTAAGTTAAAAAAATCTTTTGGCATTGTATCCACATCCAAACATCGAAAACAACGACTGTGGAACAAATTAGAGCTTACGTTGATGATAAAGTGGATGCAGAGAGTTATGGGTTTTCGATAAAACGGAAACAGAATGCCACAAAAACGCTTTACGGTGTATGGGTATACGGAGCAAGATTGAACTATACGCACGTCGAGCAGTTCAATGAACCATAAACGTTTGAATTGGACAGAGTACAATGTCACATGGTAGTGGAATATTGGTTTATACCAGGAATGCTTTTATTGATATTTGCATACCTTTTGCGTTTGTGGTCACCTCTTTCATTCTGTATAATATGCAATACATGTTTGATCATACACTTTATGTTTTCACCGGCAATGTGAGTGCGCTTCTACTCAGACAGCGAAGTCTGTGAATTATATATTGTGTTTCTCTTAATATGTGAAAGCAATTATTTCAGCAAGTAACGACCGTATAACGGACTTCGACATATCCAACAAA
The DNA here is from genome assembly GCF_964205215.1 of Stylophora pistillata. Lineage (NCBI taxonomy): Eukaryota > Metazoa > Cnidaria > Anthozoa > Scleractinia > Pocilloporidae > Stylophora > Stylophora pistillata. The sequence continues at coordinate 23,189,661 of NC_142523.1, forward strand.
TGAGTAAGCCGGGTTAATTTTTTATTGATTCAACTCAGTTGAGAGGCTAATATGCTTCTTTTCCTCTAATATAGTTCAAAAGTGGGTTTTACGAATAGACCCTTAAAGTATGTGCTATTTCAAAGTTACCAAAAATTGTTGCGACCGCTGGCCATTTTTCCTGCGCTCAGTAAGTTTCCCAGGATCGTTGTGAGGGGTAGAGAGCACGAGGTCAAAAAAATCAAGTGTTGTTGTTGTTCAGCAAAACAAAAGTTATGTTTAATGGACACACCAGAATGATCAATTCCAGACATATATGAAACCTTTAGCCAGCTAAAGGATGGAGGAACGCGAAACGGTGCATTCCTTGGACGAACGAGTGTTTTCGCCGCTCCATAGCAGTATTGTCCAGGAAGATTCAGTCAGTCAAGCCTCGTCAACTGGAAGTTCTTCACCCTTGTCAAGGACGAGAAGAGCGCTTAAATAAGAGCGGCTATCGCAAACGTTCAAGCAAAACAGTTACCGGAACGAATCGAGAGAAAAATGAAGCGTGTGAAAAGGAATTTGAAGAAGGGATGGCTCAAAGGTACCTGGAGCTAAAACTGGAATGTCGTAAACGGGAACTTGACCTGCTACGGAAGAAAAGAAACAACGGAACGGTTTTCATCGTCGCCCAAAACTAAGCAGAAATGGCTCAGCTCGAGCAGGGAATACTGGGGCAAGACTCAATCGAAGGAAGGACAAGCGACGACCAAATTACTGGTAAGGTCAGTATAGCTTCGCCATCTTTAAAAGATCATTTGGCTCCCAGTACTCGCGCAGCTACGGACTTCGAAAGAGGGGACAATCATTCAGGTCCATGTACCGATGTACAATCTGGAGCGCTATTGGGATATGTTTCCCGTGAATATAAAACTGTTTGTTCATAGTCATCTCTGGATTATGTCAGGCAAACTGTCATCCTCAATGAAAATACTCCATTGAGTATAATGCCTACGCCTTTCATGAGAAGACACACAGGGCTTCCACTGTAAGTTCCCCAGAAAGCTTCATACAATTCCTTATAATTTTATTATAAGAAATTGTATGGCGCTTTTGTAGCGTTAGTCGTGGAGCGGCGGGTGTTGTCACGTATGATCCTTGCGAGGATCATGTGTGACAACACCTACCGCGCCTCGACTAATGTTAAAAAAGCTCCATACAATTCCTTATAATTTTATTATAGCTCTCCGAGATACTTACAGTGCAAGCCCCGTGTGTCTCCTTATGCCAGTAAAGAGTTTAAGAGTTTCCTGTTACAAGCAGCAATGGCCTGATTTTGATCACAGTTAAGGGATCATCTGCAAAAGAAAGTGAAACCGATGCGTTGACCTTCAACACTATTTGGAAAGTATCACAACGGAGTCCTTTTCACCTCGAAAATAAGAGTTTAGTTACACACCCTCAGGTGTACCGGAAGTCCTGTTTGCCTGGTTGTATGACTAAAACACAAAAAAAAGGGTCATCTCATTATGGTAGCGTATCTAACCGCTATTTTAGTGGAGAAATTCATCATGACATCAATTCCCTGCAGGGACTGCAAGAGTGCCTTTGGCATCAAATCTCAGCAGTAGTCGTAGGGAAAGTTTAGCTTGGGCTTTACATACCACCCTCCATCACTCAATGGGCTCCTGATAACCACAAAGCATCAACTCCTTACATGAGTGGTTTTGGCTTGATGCCTGGGCAACACTTAACACATGTTGAAGAACCAGAAGATGCATTTATTGATAGCCTCATAGAAGGTCAGGACACCTTCTTCCAGTTTAGCTTCAATAGGTCACAATCAGACTCAAGTATGGCCTTGCTCCGAGCACAAGAACATCAGCGACTGCCCCCCTCGAGCTTTTCAAGTTCTTCAAGTTTTTCAAGTTCACAGGCCTATGGAGTGTCCAAAATTTATTGAGACACTTCGTGACCAGAGTCACAACAAGACAACGCTCACTGATTCAGACCGTATGGCCGACTTATTTCAAAACCTAGATAGTGAAGGCAAGAAAGCAGTTGAGGGTATTCACAGCTACCCAACTGCCCTAAGGACACTGAAACACCAGTTTGGAACTGCTAACAGCGTGGAGGGCTGCTCAATTCTATTAGCCTGGTGGTTATTTTGGGCAGCCATGCACTTTATTTTATTTGTTTTATTACTTTTTTTTGTAATGTAAATTTAATATACTTCAGGGTGTAAATAAAGTTGTTGTTGTTGTTGGCTTACTCTAGCAACATGTTACAAAGTGCCTTTATTCCAGCAAATGATAGACAAGCATTACGTGTCAACTATTACCAAGTGAAGGCTTGTACAGCGCGGTGTGTAAAGATGGGCCAGTCTGCCATACTCCAAACCCCAGAGTATCTCTGAAGAGCAGCCATATTATGTATTTCGCAGAAACATAAGATTATGCTTGAAATCGAAAACTCAACCGTTTATTTTCACAAATTTTTCCATAATCGAACCAGTAAGGCAGGTTTTCTGCGAACAGAAGATGCACTGTAACAAGGGAAATTACAATTCACATGAAATCAACAAAACCTTCTCGACTGTTTCGAGTCCAGAGTGTCCAACAACAAAAATTTACGGTAATAAAAACATGTTAGTACGAATACGGCAGCTCTCATTCGAAGAGCATATGGTAAATTTCCCAGATCTCTACGTAAAAATATAGGCACCCAATGGGAGCTACAAACTATGCGACTACCGATGCATCTCGGAGCGAGATAGCATGAATTTCTAGATGGTTGTACAGATGAGTCTACACTAGTAGAGCTCGAGAAATGGTTGCGAAAACGAGTGGAAACATCGTTTAATCCCCCTGGAGTTCATATCGCTGAGTGGAACAAGAAGCTAAAATCTACTAGAGCAATCTCAATGATTAAACTGCACCCTCTTGCCACGATGACAGAGCTCCCATCGGAAGTTCCACTATACGGCAACAGTTCTTCAGACCCAAAGCCATTTGTTCAACTGCACCCATAGGCTGTGAATGCAGGGGTCCCTTCTGAAACTCGGAGAGAAGGTAGTAGTTTCAGTGAGCCCGGGCAAACCCAAACTCAGTTCCAAAGAAAGTAAGTGGATAAGAAGGTAGATTTAGTTGACAAACTAAACATTCCATCTAGAAAAATGACGAAAGGGGTGGCCATCCAACAATGCAGTCGTTTATCGGCTGTCGACCATGCTCAGCTTGACATGACATGGTTCATCTACTGATCTACCTTGAGGTCCACCAGGGACGAGTACATGAGCCCATCGCCGTGGAGACACCCATTGGGTGGACCTTCTCTGGAAATGCAACTAATAAAAGGAGTATGCGAAGCGATCCATGCGAACTTTCTTGCGTTGAACGAAAAACCCCCTTTTACGCAAAGGGTTGAACGAATTTAGGAGATTGATTCATATGCGACAAAACAAGCGGGTTATCCTTTAAAGATGAAGGCGCGTTAGCTACTTTACAGAGCATCACGGGAAAAGAAAGAGGACCGTGCTGTGGAGACGAGACCCGATCTTGCCGGACAACCGCGCGCGATTGCCGTCTCAAGACTTCTTTCAGGTGAGAAGGAACTTAAAAAAGAACCCACAACTGGCGGAGAAATAACAGAAAGTCATGAACGATTATGTCAGTAAAGGACACCCCGGTCACACTGGCCCCTTGGACAAGTGCCAAAGACGCTAGATAATGGTAGAGTGCGGATGGCAGAAGTGAAAACTCCTACGGGAATCCTTATGGGACCTACCCGCGAAGTTACGTTGGATGAAAGAATCTGCTCAATAGAGTGAACAATGACTAGTGGAACGTTATTAATAGCATTTGTAAAATAAGACTCGTTTCTTTGTTGTCGCTCGTCTTGTAGACCCACTGTGGGAGGCGGGGGAACGTTGCAGCCACTGGTCATCTTGTCTGCGGCCAGTAAGTTATCCAGGATACCATGGGAGGGGGGAGAGAGTATGAGGTCAAAAAAATGAAGTGTTATTGTTCTTGTTGTTCAGTAAAGCCAATGTCAATAGATGTCACAAACGTAAATATACATCTAAATCATTTTCTATTAACACCTTCTGGAAAAGCAGGATAGAAAAGTATTTCGTAAGGTATCAGGCATAGACCGACACCCTCTAAGGGGACTATTACCCAAGAGGAAAGTATCGACTTACAATTTAAGGAATCGAACAAGTCAGTATCCGAAAGTTAATACAGATAGATTCAAGAACTCTTTCATTAAGCGCTTAATTTTTAAATACAATTTAGCTATGTGAGTTTATAATTTAGATATATATACTTTTTACTCAAATATTGTAACATAAGATATGTATTTTTTATCTTGTGAGGAAATAAAGACTACTAGACTAGACTAGTCCAGTCCAGTCTTCAAAATACCATAAATGTTTTTTTTTATTGGACTCACTGGAAGTGCTTACGATATTCGCACTCTAATGGTATAGTCGTGATTAATTTTATCAGTTTCATGGCAATGTACAGTTTTCCGGTGGAAACGAGACGGCTAACAGGTAGTAGTATAGTTTACCTTTTTAAATTCACTTTCTTCATTTTTCTCCAGTGCAGAGAAAGAGCATTTGCCCTCAGGAATCAGTGGACGACTTATCAGGCCTCCCTGTGCTCGCAACTGGAGACATTTAACGAGAATGAAAACGAGATCGGCGACGCCGAGAGTGATGGGAACCGCAGTTTGGGTGATAACCGAAAAGGAATCCCCACAAAATGCCAGAGTGACAGGAGAATTGGTAGTCATGACCAAGGTGATGAAAAAGAAGAAGCGTCATTAATGGAAGGTGAATTTAGCGACGAGAGCGAAGATAGCAAGAATACAGAAAGTACCGCTGATGACAATAGTAAAGATTGTCAGGAAAGCAAAGACGAAAAGATCACTAGAAAGCGTCAAAAAAAGGTGTGCCCGTTTCCACACTGCTACAGCAAGGTTGTTCACCTACCGAGACACCTTAGAACGGTTCATAAGTGTAGCAAAGATTATGCGAGAACAGCGACATCGAGATTTGGTTTGCGCAGAAAGTATAAATTTGCGAATAAAGAAAAGGCTTCGGCTGGAAATCGAAAATTGAAAGCGAACACTGAAAAAAGAAGCCAAAAGAAGCCTAATCGTAAGATGAAAAGGTGCCCTCTCACAGGTTGCATGACCACTACTAACCGACTGCCTCAGCATCTGCAGAAAGCTCATAAACTACAGCGCGCGTCTCCCAAGTATAACAAAGCTCTTTCAATGGCAAAGGTAATCTCACGTGACAACCCTCATATTTTCCTTAGAATGAAGCAGGAAAGTGAAAGATACCAAGGCCCAGACTTTGAAGATGCACTGTCGGTAGGTGGGGATGGTGAGGAGGTTGAGATGGCGGAAGGCAACACCTCAGTTAGGTCAGACGATCAAGAAGCCGATACAACTGAAGCGAGCTGTGACTCTGCTAGCCAAGCCTCAGGTAATATCGACATTAAAGGTGATGACGTTTCAAAGACTATGAGCGCATTTCGAGACTGGCTTCTTTCACCTGATGGGGGCAAGAAAGACAGGAGGACAGCAAAGAAACACGTTTCCCAATTACACAAGGTGCTCTCAGTAGTTGGTAAAGGAGTTCTACTATCGTCTTTATTGGACACGAAAAGAATAAGGGATACTTTCCTTCAACGTTATGCAGCAGAGAGGTACCACGCAGCCACAATCAAGTCATACCTACTGAGTCTGCAACACTATTGCTCGTTTTTGCTCGCAGATCAGCCCAGCGGTGTCGTATTCGACAAAGAGCATGTCCTCAGATTACGTGAGAAACTGAAAAGGTGGTCAGCATCATACAACCGCGAGAACAACAGACGCAGATGGGAGAAAATGGAGGAAGACAGAAACGCCCTCATCACTCCCGACAAAATCTGTGCATTTGAGAGAAGCCAAGCGGCAAGAGAGGCAATTATTCTTCTGAGTCAACTGTGTGGGACCTCCGCGATTCACATAACCCAAGAGAAGTACATTCTTGTGAGGGATTATCTGATCGCACAAATAATGATTGATAACGCCAACCGCGCAGGTGTCGTAGCATGTATGACTGTCATGGAATTTGAAAGAGCCACACTCGAAGGCGACCGTTACGTTGTTCGCGTCCTACATCATAAGACCGTGGACATCCATGGTCCTGCACAAGTGGTGTTGACGAGCCATCTGTATAACTACATCAAAGTTTTTATGAAAGAAATACGATCTCAGCTACCCGGTGTCGCTCTTCTGAAGAAGCAGACAATGTTCCTCTCCTGGTGTGGAAAGCCAATGGAATCCAGCCAAATGACTAAAGCCTTGGGGTCAATTTTTAAGAAAGCAGGGGTAAATGGGCCAGTACATCACACACTTTATCGCAAGAGTGTGGTCTCACATTGTCACGAGCAACACAAAGAGATCAGTGGCAACCTAGCTGACCTGATGGCTCACCGAGAGCAAACCGCACAGAAGTACTACCGAGTGTTCGAGAAGAGCAAAAGTTCAGTGATAGCTTCACGAAAATTATCCAGAATAATGCGACATGATACTTCGCTAGAAGCACTGGATGGGACTGAAGATGAAAACGAGGAAGGGACTGGCGATGCAAAAGCAACTGAGGACGAGACCCCAATGCCGGAACGGAAGGTGTGGAATGAAGAGCTAAGAAGCGCAGTCCGGACACTGTTTGCCGAGGAGATTGCAGCACGAAGTATCACAATTTCTTGCGTTAGACAGAAAATACAGAGCAATCCAGTACTATGCCGTCTGGTGCCCAAGCGCGTATATGACAGGGTCCGGGCAGAATGGCGGTTCAATAGCACATCTGACGACTTGGGAAAAGTAACAGCAAATCCACCAGAAGAAGAAGAGACGATTGACAACTGCGTCAAAAGAATGTTTCAAGTGAAAGAAGACGATCAGCAGAGTAGTGCGTCGTCAGACATTTTGTCCTCTACTGAAACCACTGCGAAGTCCCGAGGCTTGTTTGCCGCTGAGCATGTTCAAATTCTGCTACATCTCTTTCAAGATATGATAAACGGTTCGCCAATTTCAAAACAAAAAGTCAGTGCTACTTTACAAAATGACAGCACTGGAAAATTCCTGTTATCGAAGTTCACCTTGGCACAGATTGTGAATCGGTTGAAGTATGAAAAGAAGCAGAAAAGAGAGAAGTAGAAAGCCAAAACGTAAACATTGGCAAACCAACCAGACAATGTAATTTGGTTATATCAATCAAGTTGAAATTGTAAATTGGCCACCGTAAAGAGTTAAAGACACTTACCGCCTTTAACCAAACAACGACCTGATGGTCTTTTCGAGCGGGTTAAGGTGGTAAACAGAGTGTCTCAGAAAAATTTGAAATATAGAGTCGGTGGAAGTTCAGTTTAACCAAGTGTTTCAGTATTGTTTCTTAGATCAAACTGTTCACTTCTGTGATTATTCATTTTCTCGTTTATAAATCCAAAACATAAGTTAGTTCCTTTCTAACGAAAAAGAGGAGTATGTTGAGTAAGAATTGACTTAGAAATAATTGATTGTTAGTTTTTGCGTTAGGCTTTTAAAGGCATTAATCGAGCATGTTACTCAGAGTAAAGAAATTTGCCATGAGGTTAAAATTGTAGGAAAAGGATGTATCCGCCTCAAAAATTTCTTAGTTTTCTAAACGAAAGGGTTTGTAGGCTCATGAATGTTTGCCCGTTTCATTATTGCTTTATGGAGGTGCGTTGATCTCATGGTTAGTGCACTCGACTCCGGATCGAGTGGTCCGGGTTCGTGCCCCGCCCGGGACATTCTGTTGTGTTCAAGTGTGCAAGACACTTTACTCTCACAGTGCCTCTCTCCACCCAGGTGTATAAATGGGTACCGGCAATTTAATGCTGGGGGTAACCCTGCGATGGACTAGCATCCCATCCAGGGGGGAGTAGAAATACTTCTAGTCGCTTCATGCTACAGAAACCGGAGTTAAGCACCGGCCTACTGTGCCACTAGGCTCGTAAATAGACTTTACTTATTATTGCTTTAACTATTCTGTGATGGATAACAGGCCGTGATACTACCAAAAAATTCCTCTATTCACTTCGTAGCTGGGACGATTTGTCTTTCCGCAATCCAAGCAAGTAACCCAATGAATAAACACAAGGCGGACTGTTTTTGTAAGTGCGGATTGGAAAGATTGCAAGCAAGAATTATAATCCACCTCGTGAAGGATCGGAATAGCACGTGTATGAGTGGTGTTTCCATTGAAGCAGCCGCTCACAGTTCCTCCAAATCTCTTGCTTTTGTCAAGTAGTTGGTAAAGGCTTTCATGCAGACTAGCGGGCGTAATGTTCACGCTTGCACTTCAGTCACATGACAAAACTAAGTCACGTGATCAAATAATGTTTGCTACATGTAAGGATGGGCCGATACGGTTTTTTCAGAATCCATACGATACAGAGGACGATACCGGTGGTTTCCCTCAATATTGGATGAAGGACGTACTAAGTCTAATCTTACGGTCGTCCAAGAGTTAACTCTTGCAGTGCTTACACGCCACTACTTAGACTGGTACACTGCGGTTCTCATTGCTCAATCTCAAGCCCGGGGTGCGCTTTCTACTTGATCAAAATTTTTGAGATCTCCGGTCTGAAATTGAATGGAACGGGATAAGTTTTCGAAAATTTAGGAGTACGTTTTGAGTGCACCCTCTTGGATACGGTCGGACGCGTTCTATTCTACAAGCGAAAATACCGACAATTTGAAGCGGTGATTTTTGTTGAATGGAATGCGCCCCCAGAGTTTTTTATACTCCTTGTCAGCGGTTGGTTGCTTGCGTCTGAAAACGCGCGAGTAGGTCACGTGCCTCTGAGAGGCACCCATACTTTTCGCAAGGAACGGTATATTTTCCGATCCGACCTCGGTATCGCTGGTATCGAATAATTTGTAATCGGTATCGGCCGATCCTAGTTAATTTTTGATGAAAAGGTTTTTCTCAGCGCAAATAGGGTTATACATCAGTATGTTAATCATCAAACTGACGAAGATGAAATGTACGAATAGACTATCAAAATCTTATAAAGATAGATAAAGATTCATGTATTTAGTACGTAGTTTCATCGAGTTACGAAGTTCTAATTTTTAGACTTGGTCGAATTGCACGATGGCGGAAGTAGTTTGTGCGGACCTATTACGGGGTTTTAATTAGGCTGGAGATATGGCCTACTTTTGTCAATCTTGTAATCTGGGTAAGTAAAGTGTCGGAACTTTAGCTTCAGTTCAGTGCACTTAACTGTGGAAGATGTAATTTTTACTGTTCATTACTGTGAGTAGGAAGAATTGAGCCTTTTTCCAGAATACCTTTCTATTCTGTTGCTGATTCAGGACTGTAGGTTTGTTTGATTTAGTAATATCTCGCAGTAAGAGTAAATAAACTATTGCAGCCAAAGTCGTTTATGTTTTTTTCCTGTGAGCTTAGAGTCCAGTGCACCAACCATTTCTCCATGATGCCTCCTCCTCTGATCCTTATGATTGCAGAGGTGTGAATGGGGTCAATTTAGAAGGGTGGAACCCTTATACCATTGCACAACCAATAGCAGCTTTAGGCGACTTAAGGTGATTTAAGGCAACTTAAGGCCCTAGAAGAGGCCTTACAACAGATGACTCGATTGCAGTCGGGTATAGCCTTATCAACTATCATACAGACCCAAGACTAACACTGTAACAAAGAAAGACAGGAAAAAAAGTACATTCAATTTGTAATGTTATGAAAGTGTCATATTAGTTACCAATGTGTCACATGTAAGTTACCAATGTGTCACATGGGTCAAAAATGTGCCATACCAGGTTTCAAAACTGCCACGAAAAGGTTACAAAAGTGCCTTTTCGTCTCTCTCTCTTAATTGAGGGATACCCATGTCTTTCTTGATTCTCCGTCGTCATCAGCAATCATCTTCGTCCAAAGCTCTTGATTCTCTTGGTTGGAAGCCACTGCATGAACAACTTCAAGGGTGTAAATAACACCACTGACAATTACAAGATGTGTTCCAAAGACGATTTTCACTTACCTCATGTAAGAACAAGCTGGGGCAAACAATGTTATATATCTTGGTGCATCGTAGACCGGAACTCTTTAAGTTTGGGTAATGTAAGTCTAAGGTCAAACAATTGCATTAAAGTTGTTAATCAGTTTTTAAATCGTTTTAATTGTTTTTGTACTGTTTCTATTCTATTCTTAACACTTTAACTCCCTGGACCTGATTGCTAATTTTCATCCCCCGCTGCGGCACATTTCCTTGCAAATTGGTTGCGAGAATTTGGTGTTAGATCAAGATAACTTCTACCTGATAAGTTTGAATCTTGAGCATTCTCATTACCTGTTTACTGGATAATGTATGGATATTAAAGGTAGAAGTTACAGGTTAATTACTTCTGAGAGATATAGGGCTAATCTGCTTTTTACTCTTCTTTTACCAATTGTGAAATTTTTATCTAACTTAAGTTAATTTTAGTATGGGTAGGGCCCCCCTGAGGGGCATCTTTTGGTGAAGTGGGCTCCTTGCTTAAGTATTGTTATTATTACTATTATTATTATTATTTGTTTTGTGGTCATTGTGGAATTACTTTCCTTACTTGCTAAGTCCAGTGTTTGGCATTTCATGAACATTTTAAAGACCTGAATAATTTCTCCTACTTCCTCTGGAGATAAGTAATGCTGGCAGTGGGACAAAGTACCTTCTTTTGGAGAAAAACAATCACAGTAGCGGTACAAAAAAAACTTCCTTTGCGAGACATTGATACGAAAACATCCCTGAGAGTTGTGCCTGGTTCTGAAGCTAATACATGTAGGGATAATGCATAAGCAAATTAAATAAACAGTAAATTAGCACATGCTCTTAAAATGTACACAAAGCAGAAAAAAAATGCCTGCTACAAAATGGAACTTCCCGTTAATGAATTGTGTCAGCAACCTGTGTACTGTTGTAGATGCATTGAATGCAATGTGTATTAAACAGTAGAGTTAGAAGTAAAAATAGTCACAAAAAGGGAAAACAGGCAGGCCATCAAACACATGTAATGACAAGATCAAATAAAATGTTGTCTGTGTAATACTCAACGAAACACAGTCCATGAAGCTTGGTACATAAGGAGAATTTGTCATAAAATAAGGAGCTTCTTTGGTGATGATCATTTTCTTTATTCTCATGACCCTAATGTGTGATTCGGCAGTGATGTTGTAAGGAGAAACTAGGTGTGAATCACTCTCAGGGACAACAGGGTGAATGTGACACAATTCTTTAAACAAATTTATTGAGAAATCTATGTATTATTATTTTAGGGGGAACCAGGACAAACTATTTTAAATTCTCAATTTTTAACCGTTATGTTAATGACTAGAACTTGTTACCTAATTCTATTACGCCGGCTCCCAGTTTAAATGTCTTTAAAAATCGATTATTTATCTTCGTACTTAGTTGTTTTTTTTTGTATTATTTACTATAAATTAATGTATTTAGATTTTATTGTATTATTTATTATAATTTACTATATTTAGATTATGTCAAGACAAAGTAGTTCCTACGTTTTCTTTCTTATCTAAATGTGTGGTAATGCATTAGACATTTCTTTTCATTTTATCAAATCTTCTAACTTGGAGAGCAGTTTTTACATGGGAATTCCGTTTCCCCCTTTTGCTGTCTTTTACCTTCTGTACCTTTTTTATTGTTTATTATTCTTAATGTACAGTGGTAAAAAGCATTATTAAACTTAAACATTAAACTTAAAGAGAATTTCTGATGAGATCTTGGAATGTAAAGAGTAAACACATTTGCTTTTCTTTGACTGACTTTTTAGAGGGGTAAATGATGCAAGGGGTGGACTTGTCAAAAACAGGATTCAAGTTTGACTGAAGACATAAGGAAAAAGAAATCAGATTGAAACATTACTTCCAACTGTGGTAAACTGTATTAAATAGCATTTCCCTTGTTTGCTCTTTACACCCTTACGTCAGAATGTATTTTCTCCCCACTGCCCCCTAGATGTCCCCTGTGTTGCTGACAAGATTTTGTTTAACAATCGTAAGCTTCTTTAGTTGGTGATCATTTCTTCTATCCTCATTACTTTAATATTTGATACAGGGGTGATATTGTAAGGAGAAATTAGATGTTAGTCACTCCAAGGCCGAGGGGCTACTATGCTCATATTGGTAACTGTACCTGTCTAGTTGTAACAACTGCTTCTATGAAATGCACTCTTTTAATAACTAGACTTCCTGACAACTACAAACATGTGGCGTTCCAAAGCGGAATACACATGTACAAACTGAACTACAATTGTTGGAGTGGTGGACTTGATATTACACCAGCAAGAAAGAAAAATCAGTTAAAAAAAAACTGTCTATCCTGTAAAACATCTGACAGTAATTATATTATTGATGATTATAGGAATGATAGAAAATAAATTTCATTATTTTGATTATCTCATGATTGCTTTCTCTAGAGTTGTGGATGTATTAATTATCATAACTGGGCAGCATTTAAATACTCTAAAAACCTTTTTTTTGCTTCTGTTAAGCAACCAGTTGATCTTTAGGGGTCATTAAAATTAATTATCAAAACTAGGCAACGGAAATATGTATGTCTGAAACTTCTCAAACCCAACTAGTATACTCAACACCATTTGCTTATTGCCCTGTTATTTGTTTTATTTTCCCAACTTATGAAGTTGACATTTCAAATGAACACTTCACTGGAGCATTGAATGACACATGTATATATATCTATAGACTAAAGAAAAATTAAAAAAATGCAATGTCATGCCAAGATAATAAAAGGAGATAAAACTGAAAGAACTTAAATGCAGCTAAAACAATTGACAGTTGAAAAGGTGGAATTTTCAACATAAATGGTACCTGTATTTAATGATAGGAAAGCTATTACAAGAGAAAAAGTAACCTACAACTGAATACAAATGCTTATAATGCACTTACTTTAAGGAGCAAAAATATTTTTAAGTAAGAAAACATTTTTTTTTTTTAATTCAGTGAAAGAGGATCAATGGATATAACCCATGTAACCAAGATAAATTAACATTCATTATTTGTCCTAACCTACACCAAATTAGAAATTCATGCAATGAAATGAGGGTTCTAGCCCTCTAGTAGTCTTCAAAATTTCCATGCAGGGGGTGGTTGTGGCTACTGTAGAAGAACCACACTTTAGGGCCTATTTGAGGGCACTTAGAGAGGGTTTTTTCTGGAAACTGTCTTACCAACAACTCTTTTAGTTTGAGAGTTTCTCACATAGGGCTTTAAGAACTTTTTGTATTAAGGTCAAGAAGGTCTGATTTTTTTCTCAACTCTGGTCCCTCCAAAAGCAACCTCTTGGTGACAAATCTCATGACATCTGGACCAGTTTTACAATTCGAAACCTCACTTGTATTGGAGCTTCTGTACTCTGTCCTAAGGCATTTTTTCACTAGCTCCTTTTTTCTGGCATCGTTGTGGTCCAGCTGGACAGCTGACAGGCAATCTTCTAGAAGAAATGTGGAAAGATTATAATTTGTTTTCTTTTCAAACAAAATGGCTTTTTTAAGTTGCCCTTTCTACCCAAATGTTCTGTCTTGCCTTAATGTTTACACGATGCATACAATAACATGGATTCATTTGAAAGAACAACTGGTATTCTTATAGGGAACAAAGGATTATGAAACACATCTGTACTTAATACATATGCATCATTGACCTGGTGTGAGGTCAAGATGGTTGGATTTTGGCTGAGTCCTATCCTCATTTTATGGACTGCAGAATGCGGAAGATGTATATGATATTCAGACCCCTTTAAACTGATCTGATTTATCTAAGGTAATGATTTTAGATGAAATGAAGAAAAAATTGTTAAAGATAAAATGGCTAGAAATAAAATAGATAAAAAATACTGTTGATGGTTTTGGTCAATGATTCAGTAGTTTAATGGGGGATGTCCACTCCTGACTGCATCCACCAAAACAACAAAACACCTTCACCCCAAGATATCTGAAATGTCTGCTTAAAAATTGTGCAGAATGTCTTAGAATCTACCACTGAACAATAAATTAATACTTAGTAGTTTTTGGTTGAGATATTTTGACACAATTTCCCAAAGAAGTGATACACTCAAGTCATCAGGATATTTCAGCGTGTTTTCACAGCTTTAGAGTATCCCCATCAACAACAATCTTTATTTGTATTCCCCCTTGCCTGTGTCAAGTTAAAAAACAATATTGAAAATAAATAGTAAGAGTACCGGCTGTCTGGAATAACTATAGGGGCTAGCAGAGCCAGGCAGCCAGTAGACTGGCTGGAAAATGCTGTTGCTACACTATTAGAGACGTATGAAATGTACTGTATATCTAATAATCATTAATGAGATTGCATTTGACTGATTCTTTCAATTTTGAAAGAAAAAAGGATTTAGAGTTGTCACTTATAGAGTTCCATACTTAAGGTCCCTTAAACCTTATGTTGAATATGCCATAATTTGTTCTTACATTTGTTTAAGTGTGGAACATATTCAAAGCACTTCTGGTGTAGTAGTTCTGTCTTTTATTGACTCGTGTAAAGAAAGTACATGTATAAAAAACAGATGGTAGACGTCTGTTGCAAAATTTGTACATAAAGACTGCAATATTAAGAAAGACATCATCAGGCAGCTTAATATTTAAAAGATTTAAAATTGGACAAGAATGGTCACAAAATGATTCAAATTGCTCTCTTTTGTAAATTGTACCAAGGCTGAATAGTGGAGAATAGGAATTATCCCAAGAAATTAAACCATAGGTTAGGAAGGGACAAACCAGGGCATAATATAGGTTAAGCAGAACGTCTAAATTCACACAATAATTTTATTATAACATAACTAAAGCAAAGTGCACGCTCTGATTGGTCAATTCAGCATCTACTATTTGCCCACGGGTGTATGCTGTGGATGTGAGCAAATGCTAAGACCATTTTTCCGCGTGCGCTTGTTTTTTCTGATCACGTAAGATTTGTTAAATAAAAGGGAACTCATGTTACAATGTATCAATGTCATGTTATAAAACAAATGGTAAACACCACAGCATACACTATTGAGTTATGGATGCACTTGGAAGGTTTGCTAAGCACTCAAGAAGCCAGAGTTGCTCTCGGCTATCGCCTCACGCAACTCTGACGCTTCTTTCATGCTTAGCAACCTCCTGCATGCATCCATAACTCAATAGTGTATGCTGTGTTGTTTATCATTTGTTAAATGTAGTTTAGAAAGAATGCCAATATTTCACCTAATCTTAGCAATGTAGCTTACACAGCTTTTCCATGATAAGCTAGAATCTCTTCTAAGACCCAGATACGTTATTGAGTACTCTTGGTTTAAGTTTATGCCATTTAAGGAGAGTGTCACATTCAAGAATAATTTTCTTGACCGAGGGTGGAAAATGACGTAATTAGATTTATCAATGTTGAGTGTCAATTTGTTAACACTCCACCAGGTATGGTAAAGGTAAGGTAAAGTCTGTTTACGAGCCTACGTTGTGACCCATCAGGCCGGTGCTTAACTCCTATTTCTGTAGCAGGAAGCGACTATAAAGAGCATTTCTACTCCCCCCTGGATGAGATGCTAGTACATCGCAGGGTTATCCCCCAGCATTAAATTTTCCGGTACCCATTTCAACACCTGGGTGAAGAGAGGCACTTTGAGAGTAAAGTGTCTTGCTTAAGAACACAACACGATGTCCACGGCCGTGGCTTGAACCTGGGCCACTCAATCCGGAGTCGAGCGCACCAACCATGAGGCCACCGCGCTTCCACCAACCAGGTATGGATATTAACTAATTCATCATTCAAAATGGATTCAAGCACTTAATTAGATTTTTATGCTTCTAAAACAGATTGGCATCATTTGCAAACAAATGACAATCTAGTATTTTAAAGCAGGTCCTAATGTCACTAATACACAAGAGAAACAATAATGGACCAAGTAATTATGAGCCCTGAGGAACACCACAAGATATTAGTTGACGTAGAACGAATAATCAATGATGTTTCGAAAGTTAAATCCAGTTAATAGTAGTGTATAAATTATGTATTCTTCTATTTATTGTCATCTGTTTTTGTTTCTGTATTTTTATCTCATACTGTCATTTCTGCTTTAATACTTAATTTCTGTTTCTTGTATAATTATTTATTGAATCTTTTGTTGAGCCGAACTTTATTTAAGATGTGTTTAAGCATCCACACACTGCCCGCTAAGACTAGCTCTGCTATTTGTGGGTAGTGCGTCATTATGCTAAGTGAAAAAGTATGCTAAGTAAACAAGTGTGGAAAAATAAAACACAATAAAAGAAACAGGTTGAAGCTCCAACCCAGTATCGCCCAGGGAAACAAACTGGTCTCTATTAGTAAGATATGATGTGAACCAATCTTTTGTGACTCAATGAATACCATAGTAATCAAGTTTTTCAATTAAGATGTTATGATTAACAGTGTCAGAGGCTTTACTGAAATCCAAAAGCATACCACAAAAAAATTCATGGCAGTAAATTGATTGTTGTATCAAGTACATGATGCTTGGAATAGCATAATCAGCGGAATGCCTTGCATGGAAACCAAACTACTAGTAATAAAGTACTTTTTCCTTTCCAAAAAATTTAATATGCTCTTATGCATCAATTGTTTTTTAATAGCTCATTGAAATAGAATAGAAATGGGCGATAATTAACTTGTATGAAGGCCCTTTTTAAAACAGGGGTAACTTTAGCTATTTTTAATTTATCTGGGACAATTCCAGTAGAAAAAGAGGCTTGCATGTTAAGTAGCTTTTAGAATATTACCTGGAATACTAGAGGGCCCAGTAGACTTCAAGAATCATCAGAAACTCAGCTTTCAAACTCGATCTTGTTTTCATAACTGGTGTTTTCATTACTTCTTCGTACGCTGTCATTTTTGCTCGTAGTTGGTCATATTTAGAGTTTACAGGTAGACTTCCCATAATGGTGAGTAATACAGGACAACATGAGACACAAAATATGAAGAAGGGAAGGAAAAAACAGCTTTGACAAGCTAACGTGAAAATGACAATCGATAAATCGCTGCCCGCTCTATCTCTCTAAACAGTATAACATGTCATGTAGTGTCCATCATTCCATCTTAGTCCCTCTCGACCGAGGTAGATTTTTGTTTTTACCTCATGGTTCCTCATGGTTTGACGAAAGTCATATGATGAGGTTTAGGCAAGCTAGGGTGTAGGTAATTGACGCAAAATTCCCTCAATTATACTCACTCACTCCATTCTAATCAATTAATCTTTGCAATAAACGTGTTCTCCCCTGCCTCCCCTACAAGGTTTGACTTTGTCCGCCAGCTCGTGCCATTGTCTTCTCTACGTGTTCATATAACAAGACGGTGGGACAGAGGTGGACATTTTTGTCTGAGTACATGAATAGGTCGACGTAATAATCAAAATGGCATCTGTGTGTGTGCGGACGCCAAAATTATCCAAGTGGTTTTCCTTCCTTTCGCTCCATCCTTGATCAAAATACACCTTTGTAGACTTCACAAACTAAGAGGAAATGTGTGGAAGAATACTCAAGGTGAAAGAAGAGGGCTTCAAAGTCTACAAAGCGACGATGACACGGTCACAACTTTAGATAGCTGTTTGATCAAATACATCAGTTCGTTTTTACGACGAGGAATCGACCACGCGCATGAAGAATGCGATACACGGAATGAACGGTTTACCATCTGGGAGAAAAGGTAAGCCTTCCTCCTTCTATTTTGATGCATTTTGTACAAATTTGCATAACATGTAATTTGAAATTAAATGTACCACCATTGTTGGAAGTGGTATGTTCATCTTTTTGAATTTACGACTATTTATTACAGTTTCTCCAAATCTAAATTACTGAATAAATAAATAAATAAATAAATAATATTAAATAATAAATAAATAAATAGCAAATAATAATAATGATGCTGGAGAGGCAGCATCCAAAAGCGTCCTAGACACCATACGAGGGATGCTCCGAGTAAGCTAACAAAATATATCTATGATATTAAGAAACAATTATCAGAGTATAAAATTTAATATAAAAATATTAAATTGAATTAAATGTGAAATTCTAAGTATTACCAAAAAAATGAAGTAACTTTATGTTTAAGGCTAGAAATACTGACAGAATCCTTAATATTAGTAGGAAGACTATTCCATTCATTAATAATATGGATATAAAAAAGTTTTGTTTAAAAATATTTGTACTACTATGCATGCTGACCAGGTCAAGAGAATCATTCTTCCTTAAATTATAATCCACACTACGATCTTTACAAAACAACAACTTATCAGAAATATCCATATCATAATGCTCGTTCATTAAATTGAATTAAAAAACAACATTCCTGATGTAGACTTCTATGATATAGACTTTGTAATTTTAATTTCTTTTTTCTAATTACAACTAATAATGGGAACCCAAGAGTAATTGGAATTGGAATAAGTTTGATAACTGTTAGAGATCTTTTCCTGTTAAAACCAGTTCTTGATGAGTGGAATTTTGAAAATTGTCAATCTGGCTATAATGCTTTAGCAACTATTATTTTGGAGAGAATACTTCACCCTCTTCGAATAAACAGAAATAATGAGACAAAAAGATGACAAACAATTTGCAGAGCTACTTAATGGTTTGTGAGAGGGAAAACACTTGGAAGGTTAGGAGGTAAAAACGATTTTGGAAGCCCCTTTGTTTAAGACTGACTGCCATCTTATTTTTCCCCATGGTATCTTCTCAGAATTAAACATTAAGGTCATTAGAATAACACAAATGATCGCCAATGAAAGAAGCTCTCACTTGTTAGGGTGTAAAAAGGTACCAGTAATTATTGACCATAATTATTATCAGCATAAATTTATCTCTTAATTCTTTGACATTTTCATGCCCTAATACATTGATAGAATAGTTTGATATGTAGTAAAACTATTCATTTCCTGAAGTAGGAACAGTCAACAGAGGCTAGACACCATGTTTTTCATCAGCTTATGCTCAGTTAGGTTTGTTTAAAGTCGTGGCTAAGCATCAGCTTAAGAAATCATGGGTAAAATGCCAAGGAAAACATTCGAAAAACAAAAGGAAAAACAAACAACAGAACATGGAATTATGACTGATTACTTCACTTGTCCCAAATGGAACCTTAAGGGAATGAAAAAGTCAGGTGAATTTTTATTGTTTTTATAGCTGGATGCTTACCTCACAGTCTGTTGAGCTGTACTCAAGCTTGATGATTATGATTATGTCAACGTGCTTGTTGTCTACTTCCAAATGGTAATTATGTATTAATGTAATGCAAAGTACATTTTATAATATTCAGAATTAAGTTATAAAGCCCTCAACTGTCCAAGCTTCTCCATATTTTTCTTTCTTTTTGTTTTTGGGTTTAAGACCTGGGGCCCATTTCTCAAAAGACCTGGTAACTTATTGGGCTTAAAGCCATATTTTAAAATCAAAATTTAAAGGGTAGGAAAGCAGGTTCTGGTACCCAAACTGGTCTTTTTTGTTTCTTTAGCTGACAGTTTTATTGTTAGTATCATTTTCAAAACTTTTGAAATTCCCATCTTGAATGAAAACAGAACAGCTTAAGGGGCCCGTTAAGTTACTGGGACTCTCTGTGCCCAGGAGTAAAATGGGATACCGGTTGACTGTCATAGTAGTCTGACATAATGTTGGAGGTGCTTTGTTCACCATAGAGTTCTCTCTAGCTGTAGAACAGGGGTCTGAATCCAAACATCTCAGGTTTGATTCCTTATGGGAATTCATCTTTTTTTTTGTTTGAGGCTCATCACAAGATTTAAAAAAAAAAACATATTTTATAATTACATCTTGTTGACTCAGAGATCAGGCCTTAGTTATTTCCATGGGGAGGGGGTTGGGGAAACTTTGGTTGTGTCACAGTAAACTTTAACTGATCCCCCTCCCCACCCCCCTAAGGCTCCAAAGAATTCTAATGATACTTCCTCGTCGGCAGTCAATTGTCTATGGTCTCCCTCCCCTTTATATTCTGTTAGCAAGGACTGATACCCTGTGTTCTTCCAAAAACCCATGGTACCCCCTCAAAAAAAATCCTTTGATGATCCTTCTCCCCCTCCTCAGCAATAAATAATGACTAGTCATTTAAACACCAAATTCTCAGAACTACCTTTATGATGAATATACAGCTGATATTTAGGAGAATTACTATATTGATCTTGGATGCACCGGAGTTGAATATAACTTGTACCAAAGATTTCAAAGCTCATGTAGTAAATTTGTTCTTAATTGCAAGGAAGAGAGACAATCACTGGGCCAAAAGTTAATTGAGATTTTTGCTTGTATTTGTGGCTTGGAGAAGGAAATTCTCTCCCCACTTCTGTGTTCTGTCGTGGCTACAGAACTGGAAATACAGATTATGAACAGGAAAGTGGGTAAGTAAAGTCTGAGTTGTGCATGTGTGATTGATTTCAAAAAAGACCATATTAAAATAGGCATATTTTTAAACTACTCCCAACAATATTTTTACCTACGAAACATGCAAAGAAAATAAATAACACACAAGAAAGGGAAGGATACACGTACCTAGAGAGATAGACACAGATGCTCAGACAGATTGAAAGACAGGTAGACATTGGAATATAGACTGATTAGCTCAGGAATACAGGTAGACGGACAGGCTTAGACATAAATCTGAAAGCAGAAAGTCAGTGAGATCCAAAGATACAAGTATGCAGGTAGCAGGCAGATAGTTAGACTGATGGTTAGACAGTAAGACATACAGACTCACCAACTGACCTACCAATAATCAGGCAGACAGGCAGTCAGACGGTTATCAGACAGACAGACAGACAGAGTTACCAACTGACCCACCAACAGAGAAGGTTGGTCAGAGTCAATTGTTTTCGAGCGTTTTTTCCCGGGGGGGGGGGGTTGATGAGGGGTATGAGTGGGTGTATGGGCTCATCGCCCATTAAGACATGCCCAACATACACACACTACTCAGACTTCCGAAAATGTTCTTTGTGCAATGTTGGGACAATGAAATCTCTTTGCAATCTGAATTGTGTTCATTATGTCTGTAATATATTTTCAACAAAGCATACGTTAGGTGACCAGTCACATCGCCGGGGGGGAAAGTGGGACAAAAGGATTTTGGGGGGTACCAGATGGTTTTCAGGGGGAATGGAGGGGGCATCAGTCGTCACCAACAGAGTATAGAGGAGAACTATAGAAAATGGACTGTTATTAAATGAACCCCCCCCCTCGCGCAGGAAGACAAATAATGACCTTTACTTAATTAAGCAGTTGAAAAAAACGTCTTATAACATATTCTTTTCAAAAGTACGATCCTGATGATTTTTAAAAAAAAAACATTACGAGGCTGATTTTACCCCTTACGTCAGTATACATCTTGTCTACACTGTTCTCTATAAATTTCCTATGATTGCGACAAGGAGAATTTGTCTATCACCAAGAGATTCTTCATCTAACCACTCAGAAACTTCCTCATTTGTTTATCGCCTTTGCAAAGCTAGCAGCTTTAAATTCGGGCTCCAAAAAACGATTTGAGGCCTGTACGAAGACCACAGTCATGATCTCCTTTAGTTGGTGATTTTTTATTTTATTATTTTTATTTTTGTATCCTCATTGCGTTAGTGTTTGATTCACCGCGAATCGTGTAAGTCTGGGAACGAATTGACTGAGTACGAAACGTCGTTGGGTAAGAAACGACTGGATACCAAAACATGATATTAATGATTTTTATTCTCGCTTTTTACAGAGGATCCCACTGCCTTGTTCCAATATCCTCGAAGTTCTCCTGATGCAGTGCTCAAGTTTGTGACAGACATCTTTTCGTCTCAAGATACTTCTGAGTTTTTTTACACCTCAGATATGAAAATCCTGATAGAGATTGTTCTACGACAGCTGACGGATCTTTCTCCTGGGACTGGGGTCGGTTATCGAAGCAGCTTTTTTTTTCTGTACGTTTTGTAATCCATCAAATAATTTTAATTTGCACGGGTCTCGTCTAGATGCATTACATGGCCGAATATTCGCCAGTCAATACTGGGGAATATGCGTTGATGAACCCTAAGTGATATTCCCCAATTTTAAACCCTAAATCCAATACGGTAAAAGTCTTCGTTTAAAATTTATCTCAAGATGAGACAGCAATTAACTGCTGTTACAGAAGAAGGGTGATGTATTTTGATTCATAATCAAGAACATGTTCAACCTTTTTTCTTATTATTAAGATTTTGCCGATTATAAACGACTTTTTTATTATATTTTTGGCAATCCCACCATGTTAAAAGACGTTGAAAAGTAAATAACATGGTGTTATCAACTAAATTGATAACTACCAAATACCATGCCACCGTAGCGGTTTCCTAAAGCTGACATTTTTAGCGTTAGCCCCTCGTTAAAGTGAGAGATGAAGAGCTGACGCAGGAAAAGTCAGCAGTAGGAACTCTGTACATTGGCTAATTGACCTTATCAACTCGGTTGATAAAACCCAAGTAACCTGTGATACCTCCACCGACGCGGCAGTAGAGTTTCTTTAAAACCTTACCCCCTCCATCCATTTTGTCTTAGATAGTAGAGATGAGTTTCCTAACTGAGGCGAATTGTTTTTTTTTTTTCCTATAGATGAGAACGGAGTACATATCATTACTACATCAAATCCTGTTGAATTCTAACTACAGTGAACACAAACATCAGGCTAGTGAACTCCTCACTTGTCTGACGAGAATCAGAAAGGAAGAAGAAAAAGAAGGCGAACAAGACAGACTTATTGCCCAAGAAATACTCAAACACGCGTCGAAATATTTTTAATTTTCAATTGGGCGTCGGAAGTAACCTGGGATCGCTTTGGTTTGGTTTTTCTTTGCTCTCTGATTGGTCCAGACAACTCACGTCATACATACAACCAATCAGATGCAATCTGTAGTTAATGACGCTTTGACTTCTCGCATTTTCCCGCGTATGCCTTTACTTCTGAGATATTTTCCTTTGCTTTGATTGGTCGATATGATTATTTTGGTGTTAGCTTTGCAACAACCAACCCAAGGGTCCTTTAGAATGAATTTATGCTTATTCAACTGTTTTTTACGTATTTTTGCTGCAGACTTTAAATTATAACTCGAAGCTTCCCTACACAAAAAGATGTTATATGCTAATAAAATTATTTTGAAGATATGCTATCACTTTTAAAAAAGAAACATAGCTTTGGGAATTGTAAGAAATCCGTTTGATTGTAGTTCACGCTTTTCTTAGCGAGCAATCATTGTTTATCACCGGCCAGGGAATGGGGGAGGGGAGGGTCAGAGGATTTTGCTGGTTTCACTGTAACTTTTACGTGAGCTCGTCTACGCCTCTGTAATACTATGATCCCCACTCATGGCAGTGAAGTTTCTATGGCTCTCCTTCTATACCCTGTTAGCCACGACTGATCCCCCTTCCTTCCCCTTGAAAACCATGTGATCCCGAAAATCTTTATAACCCTCCCATCCCCGGCGAAAATTAATGACTGGATCCGCAGTTTCATTAGAAGTTTCCTTTTGTATGAATCCCGATACCAGGTCGAAACTAGCTCACTCTGCAGCCCCACTTGTAGTAGTTCGAGTCCAAAACGATGGCGAAGATTGTTCAATAGAAAATTTGCAGTTGATATTGAGAAGGAAACTATCCCACGTTCACAATCTAGAAATTATCCACCAGTCTCGTTCCACTAAATCTCGTCCGCAGACGTTCTCACACAATTCGCCCAAGGGAGCCAGTTAGGTGAGATGCCAAAATACCTCTGCGGCAGTGATTACCTTTGAAGTTGTTGTTTGGTTTCATTAAGACGGTTGGCGGAAGAAAATGTCAGTTGCCGGACTACACCATCTCATGCGTATAGTTTGAAACTGCTTCTTCGGGAGGCAGTTGATTTCTAGTTTGGCTCTAAGCACATTTCTCAAGAATTCAAACATTTTTGTTAATCGCCTGATGAGGAGTCGAAAGATTTTGGACGAGATCACATGATTATTATGATTCTTATCTTCCAAACAGTGTGTTGGTGAAATAAATGGAAATGACTTATTAGCTGCTTCTGGGGGTAAAAGAGTTTAACTTTCATAGACTACACATTTTCGATTGTGCAATTATAACACATATACCGAGACATGATTTTAATCAATTGATCCACATTGATTTCCCTTCATTTCACATGCAGCAAATGCAAAAACCCATATGAAAAATCCTCAATACTGAATTAAAGCATGATTATTGCTCAAGGATGCCTGTGGCTTAACAATTAATCCTTCATTTTGAGCAGAGCATGTAGTTCAGCGTCTTTACTGAACAAAGATGTATCCGAAGGCCCCGATAGTTTTGTCTCCGTTGTCCCCGCCAAACCTAGCTAGCTACGTTTCCGCACAGGACCTCAGCAAACGGTCCCCATCCACCGTGAGGCTGGTTTCTGATTTATGCGCAAGAACCTGGCTGCGCACGCACTCTGGAAGGAAAAGTTGATCACCGGTACCCATGGAAAAAATTCATTCATCACTTGAAGTTTAATTTTGTAGAGGGAACGTTTCCGATTGGATATCGCTGGGGAATCACAAATCATGAAACCCGTCATGCAAAAGTGGCATGCGCCTTCTCAAGATACCCTAATCAGTGTTTTTATCGTTTTCTGCTTGGAGTGGTTATATCATTTTTTCCGGATAGAGGCCCCAACCAAAAAGCAGAAACAACGAAAGAAAGAAATCATATAAACATCCCATGTAAACCTAGCCGCCTGGTTTTCATAATGTGAATTGAGCTCTTTCACCCAAAGGTATGCTTTTTAACACTCGACCACACTCTAGCCATGGATTGTAAGCCCAGTGGCCGAGGTGTGACAGGGTACAAGCCTGGCTACCAAGTTTGCAATGTAGGCTTTCAAACTCGATAAATAAGACAAGTCCTCTGTAGCCTTGGAGAAAAATGCCCTTTGATCAAAGGGTTTCAAACACCTACCCTCTCCACCCTCTGAGTTTTCCACACGAAGTCATTTGCAACCCGGCCCTTGGTTAGGATGGTGACTTGGATGCATGCGGGCACTAGCCTGGATGTTAAACTGCTTGCATTTTCTTTAGCCAGGCTGGCTTAGCTTGAGGGCGGACAATGCCCATCTTCAAGAGAAAACCTAGCCACAAGGCTTTTGCAATGTCAATCGAGCTCTCTTCCCCAAAGGCATGCTTTTAACACTCATTAGCCATGGAATGTCAGCAATGTGGCTGATGTTTGACTGGGTACAACCTGACTACCAAGCCTGCAATGCAGTCTTTGAATCACGATGAATAAGACAAGCCTCTTTCAGTCTCAGAGAAAAATGCCAGCTCGGCGAGGGGTTTCAAAAACTTTTTGAAACTCCTCGGCCAACCCTCCCTTTTCCCTAAGCTTTCCACCCAGAGCTATTCACAACCCATCCTTGGATAGATTGGTGGCTGGGCTGCACGCGGACTGCCTGCCAACTTTAGAAAGTTTCCGTACAGATTTGCAGATCACAATCGCTGGACCAATTTTGGCCTCAAAGTTCGTGTTTTATCCGTCTAACTTGAAGTATTCTTAAGTAGATGTATTTTACAATTTGTGCCTTTATCTTGCATATCGCTGTTTCTCGACAGTTTTCTTCACAATCGGGTTCTCAGCCATTGCGTCCATTCAGTGATAAATTGATTTCACTCTTTTGCTCTTCTGGCCGACAGCTCATTCAGTTTTGGGCACTCTGATTGGTTTCTAGCACTATTTGAGCACTATTTGGTGACTTTTATGATAATCAATGACATGATCACAAAATTAGAATAAATTTATGATTCTCTCTGACAAACTTCACAAATATCTTTGTCGTACCGTAAATGCAATAAATCACTCTTTCTTTCGATTTACCAGCTTAATATACCACTTGGGATGTTGGAAGAACACTAGAAAAGTGATAATACCACTCGGCTGCGCCTCGTGGTTTGCAAACTTTCCTCGCGTTCCCCCAACGTCCCGCGTTGTTTACTACTTCGGTAAACCGATCGAAAGTGTGGTTTATTACTTGAGGTGATTCCTCAGAAAAAGGAATTATCGGAAAATTAACTTCTTTTAAACTTTCCTTTAATGTTCCCTATCAATGTCTGTTTCGCGGAAAAATACAATGAAAAGATAGGTCACCGTGCTTGCCTAAGAGATGTGATGAGCCAGTCTTACCCCATTTACGCCTGTTTTAATACCTGCAGAGGACCTCGATCTAACGAACCTTTATATAATGAAGTCCTCGGTATAACGAACCAATTTCTCCAGTCCCTTGGTACTTCGTTAAATCGAGGTTCTACAGTGTATTACGGTCGTCATCTCATCGATTCACGGTACATTTTGCGATAGCTGGAAGCTTGTAAACTTGAAAAAAATACTTGATTGGTGGAAAGTCTCAAATGTTTGAAACAACTTGATGCATCATTTATGGAAAATTACGCAATTTTAAACGAAATCGGCTAAAAACATTCCTCCAGTCGTTAGTTTGAAGGTCTTAACTTGCATCCTCGAGTAACAAGCTTCCTGCACGCTTTCAGCTCTATTGTATCATCTATTTACAATTTACCAAGAAGAGTAGAATAGACAAGTTATGAAAGAGAGGGAGATTAAAAGACTGAAGAAGAAGGCGTTAATTGTTTATTTTAATGTAACCTACAACTTTGAATGTGATTGGTCGACATAAACTACAACTTTGAATGTGATTGGCTTATTAACCTGTCCGATAAAAAAAAACTCTCCAATAACAAACTGTCTGATAACAACTTGGCAAGTGAATTATTGAAAATAGGAGTTTTTTAACCCTATCACAATCCCGAAAATTCTAATTTTAACAATTACTCCAATTTAGAAGGGGATAATTCATCCACCAAAATAATGAAATAAAAAGTATAGATCACTCTACCCGTTTACGAGCAGAAGACCATCGTGCCTGTTTACGACGTTCATCGATTAAAAAACAATACCATGTTCTCGGAATGCCCGCACTTCTTCGCCTGATTAAGTGATTTTTATGTGTAGTACACAATGCACAGTACAATACTGAGGAATCACCGTGCAAACATACCGTGACGTGTGCAATTTCAATTCAATTCAAAGTTTCTGTCCAGTTTAGTCGCAAGGTTTCAGAACTTTCACGATTGTTTGTTCGTTCCATCCCGACTGAGATAGACCTTGTGGAGCTAAAAATGAAAAGGAACTATGCTTAATAATACTCGACTCGGGAAACAGTAGACTTGTAGCTCTTTCAAGCGACGAAATCAGCTTTGGAGTTCCTATGCATTATTTCCGAACGCGAAACAAATTATGGCTCGAAAAAGAAAGCTAAACTTGCTGACCTAAAGCGAGGCTTCAAGACGTTGGAACGCTTCTTTGGAATGGTAAATAGTTCTTTAAGTATTGATAAATCTTATAAGTATTGTTGAAGAGCAGAGTTTTCCCTAAAATCGTTCAATTTAAGAATTTTCAGCAAAAGCTACGCAATTTTCTAGCCTTGAATTCTAGTAAACAACGGTGCAAGCATGCTGAATTCATCACACGATTGTCATACACGATAGAAATCCGTATGTTTTCGCTTCTAACCAACAAATTTATCATTTCTTGGAATAAACATTTGGTCTTGGTGATGGGCCGGAATTGCTCTCGGCATACCCTCGCGCAACTCTCCGCGTGAATCCATAACTCAATAAATGCACGCTAAGTAATTAATGAAGTGTTTACATAGTCGCATCTAAAAACAAGAGAAGGGGTTGGGTTTGGAGAGTTCTCGAAAGTCAAGCAAACCCAAATCACAGTCGAAAAGGGAGTGTAGGGGGGAAACACGAGACGTAGTCGAGTGTTTCTCCGTACTTCTCGAACAAAGCCCATAGTATTAGTGTGGAATATGGAAATTTAACAAATAAAGAAGCCAAGACTGTGTTCTGTTATAAAGCACTTAGGAGGCGGCTAAAGCGCGAAAGAAGTGAAAGGGGAAGACACGATCTAGAGACGTACAAAACACAAACGAAGACAAAGTGTCGTCAGCATGTTTTATACTCTCACATACACGCTGAAATAAGCCAATAAGGACTCTTGTTAGAATGAATCAAATAATCTGATTGGTTGCTCGGGTAAAAGTGTCGGACTGATGTGACGGATGCAGCCTTCCACTCAAATCATCTGAAAGAATATCAGAGCAAGCTCTTGGTGGTTCACTCGAAGGGCAGACGATGTCATTACTGAGGCTCGCTGTAGAAACCAACCCCCGCCTTGCCCCAGTCCCAGCGTATAATAGCATAAACAGCTCCACATTTGCGCGGGTTATCAAATTTGTAAGGACTTCGTTAGTTAAAGGTCGACCAACATTAGTTCTTCAGACAGTATTCCAAAATCTTCAGGTAATGTCTCCTATCTTCGCTTGTTTCATATTTTATCCTATGTTATCCGCGTTTCCAATGTTATTTCATCGTTGAAATTGGTTGTTCCGCTCTTAATGATTTTGTATGTAACCTTCATTTTAGAAATCACTGGCAACTACATGTTCACTAAGAGTTTAAGTATATCAAATTTCTTTACCCCTTCGAATATTTGCTGGTGCGTTGTTAACAGTTTCTGACGATAGTGGAATTATGTCAATGGAAAATTCGTCCAACGGACGATTGGACACCTTCACACGTGAAAGAATGCTATCCCTGAAGAGAAGTCGAGCAGGTCACTTTGGATATTTAAACAGATTATATAAAGAAGTCGAGTTATTAATGCGAAACGCTGAGAATTATCACGAGGTTTGTAAGAAGAATAAAAATGTAGAAGTCGCCTTTGCGAGATGTTTTCAAGCCTACGACGAATATTATCAATTCGCCGACGACCCTGAACTTAAATCAGAAGCGCTTAATGATTGCTACAGCATAATGACAGGTAAAAAGGAGTTCGACGAACGTTTTGAAGAATGGTCGCAATCCGTTCAACGCCCTGTGAATGAAAATTCAGTGATTCTTCGCCTAGAAGATGGTGATAATGCCTAATCACAGATTGTCACACGTTCAGTAGCCGGCTCAGGTAGCGGAAAGTCAAGGAGCTCCAGGAGCAGCTCACATGCAAGTCATCGATCAAGAAAGGCTAAAGCCGATCTTCTTCGCCGTGAAGTTGAGGTAAAGAATCTGTTAAAATGCCAGGAGATAGAACGTCAAATAGAACGTCAAATTGCCGAGGTGAAGTTTCAAGAAGATGAACTTAAACGCCGGATTGCGTTATTGACAGCAGAAGGGGAAATAAAGAAAGCCAAGGCTATCGATAAACTTTACGAAACAGCTGAATATTCAGAGCGCAGTATCAAGGCAGAGTTGAAACCACTTCGCACAGAGGAAACATATATGCGACTCCCTTCCTGTTACGAAAGAGCCTCGAGCTGGATCGAACTTTAATCAT
This sequence comes from Stylophora pistillata, assembly GCF_964205215.1. Lineage (NCBI taxonomy): Eukaryota > Metazoa > Cnidaria > Anthozoa > Scleractinia > Pocilloporidae > Stylophora > Stylophora pistillata. The sequence continues at coordinate 23,219,124 of NC_142523.1, forward strand.
GGCGACTCCGAGCAAGTTGGGACAAACTATTCTAAATCTGTGCTGAACCCCGGTGCTCAACCTTGGAACCCAGGAACCCCGCAGAACACCATTGGTGCCAGACACCTGACTGGTTTCCATCAGCTCCAAGGAATATTAACACAGCAACAGGAAGCTTTGCAACTTATGGCTCACACGATTCGTCAAGGTTTTGAAATGCTCAAAAGAGAACTTTTGACCTTTGATAGTAACCCGCTCAACTACTGGTTGTTCATAGACAACTTCGAGGTCAACATCGCTAAGAGAGTGCCGGACGCCGAGACCAGATTAGCGTACCTGATTCAACATTTTTCTGGGAAGGCTAGAGACGCCATTAACAACTGTGCGATAATTTCCGGACCAGAACAGGGTTACAGGAAAGCACAACAGATTTTGTGCCATAGATTTGGACAGAAACACATAATTGCGCACGTGCACATCACGAAGATAGTGGAAGGCCCTCAGATCAAGAATACCGACGTCACTGGTTTATCAGACCTGTCCGTTCAATTGCAGAATTGCGCGGTGACTCTTGTTCAAATGGGCTACGAGGCAGATGTTAACAGCTCGGAAAATCTCGTAAAGGTATTGAGGCGCCTTCCTGTTCATCTGCAGTCTTAATCGGCTGATAGAGCCGGCTCGTTAACCCTGGCTGGGACGGAACCTACCTTCGTGGATTTAGCTGGTTTCGTTGAAGAAAAAGCTTTGTTGGCAAACACTGTGTACGGTCCAATCGTTGGAGCGATACCAGACAAAGAACGGAGCTCTAGGCCCCCGCTCAAAGTAAAGCCACCTTTCTCGAAAGGAATTGCCTTTGTGACGCTGTCGGAAGACGCTCCTCAAGCGAACACAGCCTCTACCCTAATTTGTCCTTTGTGTTCTGGTCAACATAGATGGTGGAAATGTGAGCTCATGAAAGCAAAGAGTCCAGAAGAAAGAAACAGCTTGTTCGACGAGCAAAACTGTGCGACAACTGTCTTGGAAGCGGTCACATGGCCATGGATTGCAGAAGTAAAATGAGGTGTCACGTGAATGGACGTGACTGGAAACATCACACAACGTTGCACGTTAAGAAGAATAGCAACAGTAATAGCACTCCTAACTATCCTGCAGTCAACTCCGAAGAGACTGGAACGAGCACCGGGGCCGGGGACACTGGTAGATGTGGTGCTACAGAGTCTGGCAAGAAAACCATTTGTTTCAGAATTATTCCAGTAGTCGTTAAAGGAAAAGATCCGGATAACGCAGTTGTGACAAACGCCCTTCTGGATCCTGGCTCGGACGTTACGTTATGCGATATGAGTCTAATGGAGAAACTTCAAGTAGTTGGCCGTCCAAAGGAATTCTCACTAGTAACCGTAAATGGCGCATCCAACACTCGAAAGGGATTCGAGTTGTCTTTGTCTGTCCGAGGATTACAAATGCGAGAAGAAATCATATTAGAAGAGTATGGACAGTGGATACGTTGTGTTTGCCTCAGAGTAGTCCACCAACCAAAGAAGATACTGATGAGTGGTCCCACCTAAGAGGAATAGGCTTCCCGAGGGCACAATCTGATAAGGTGTCGGTCCTCTTCGGCAGCGAAGTTCCTGAGGCTCATTGGGTGTGCGATCAGAGGCGTGCCAGGCGTGGTCAACCTTTTGCCGTGTGTACCCCTCTTGGATGGACGTTGATGGGACCGTCGAGCTCGTGTGATAGAGATTACTTTAGTGTGAACTTTGTCCGCCATGACGACGAAACGTTCCATCAGCAAATGGAGAGCATGTTTAGGAGTGGCTTTAACGAGTATAATTATGATCTCCTCAAGGCTTACAATGTCGGTTGAAGATCGAAGAGCTCGTGAGTGGCCACTGCTGCTGTCTCGTGAGTGGCAAGTTAGTGAACCTCCCGAACAATCGTGAATATGCATTAGGAAGATTGAGATACTTGCAGAAAAGGTTCAAGCGCGACCTTTACATTTTCGAGCAGTACAGTTAACGGTTATGTCTCCAGCGGCTACGCAAGACGAGTCCCCTGTAACGAGGAGGAAGCTGAGAAGGCCGTACCAGTTTCGTACTTACCCCACCACCCAGTGTCTCACCCTCACAAACCAAGGAAGGTGAGAGTTGTGTTTGACTGCGCTGCCAAGTTTAAAGGCACTTCCCTGAATGATAAACTCCCACAAGGTCCAGACCTAACGAATGGACTTCCGGGCGTTATCATACGTTTTCGCCAAGAAGCTATAGCCATGGTCGCGGATGTGGAAGGCATGTTTCACCAAGTACGGGTTGCGCCTGCTGATTGTCATGTGTTAAGATTCTTATGGTGGCCAAACAATGATCTCTCTAAAGAGCCAGTTGATTACCAGATGTTAGTGCACTCGTTCAGAGCCACGTCGTCTCCAAGTTGCGCGAGCTTTTGTGTAAAGAAGACGGCCTCGGATAATCAGAACGAATTTGATGTGGAAACCATTAAGATGGTCAACCAGAACTTCTATGTGGACGACTGCCTTAAGTTTATGCCTACTACTGACAAAGCGGCACGTTTGTCTGGTCAGCTACGCGAATTGTTGTAAAGAGGAGGGTTTGGGCTTACCAAATGGATTAGTAATGACAGGAACGTAATCGCCACTGTTCCAGTAATGGAGAGGGCTCCCTCTGGGGTCAATTTGGATTTGTAGGATCTCCCTGTAGAGCGCACTTTAGGGGTTCAGTGGGCTATAGAGACGGACACCTTTAACTTTCGCATAATGGACGAAGGAAAGGCCCCCACACGTATAGGAATCTTGTCAGTTGTAAGCTTCATGTGCGACTGCCTCGTGCTCGTCGCGTTCATTATTCTGCCAGCCAAGAGTTTGTCGAAGAACCTATGCAAGCAGGAGTATGGCTGGGACGAAGAAATTTCTGATGCAGATTCTATTCTATGGCAAGGTTGGCTGATGGAACTAGCATGTTTGAGGTCAATATCTGTTCCCAGGTGTTCCAAGCCGCCAGAATTCGTTGCAGTTGTCAACGTCCAATTGCATTAATTCTAAGATGCTTCCGAATATGGTTACGGAGCAGTATCATACCTCCGGATTGTCGACGACAAGGGTGTTCCGCATTGTTCCTTTGTTCTTGGGAAATCTTGCGTCACCCCCCTAAAAACGGTGTCCATACCACGTCTTGACTTGGCAGCTGCAGTGGTCGCGGTGAATTTGAATTGCCTGATTCGGAACGAATTAGAGTATCCCATACACGACACAATCTACTGGACAGATTCCACCATAGTTTTGCAGTACATTCGCAACGAATCAAGAAGATTTCACACCTTTGTGGCCAACAGAGTCGCGATGATACATGATGAATCCACACCGCGTCAATGGCGACATGTCGACACTTGTGCTAATCCTGCAGACATCGCATCCAGAGGGGCTAAAGGTTCCGAATTACACAAATTGGAGCGGTGGCTCAACGGCCCGAAGTTTCTGTGGAAGGAAGAGGAAAACTGGCCCCGAACAACCGTCCCAGTTGCCGGAATTGCCTGTAGACGACAGTGAATGTAGGAGATGCTCTGGTTGTACGAACGCCATCGTCCGTGGTAAAATGTTGGAACCACTGCTGTCCCGCTATTCATCCTGGGAGCGTCTTAGAAAGGCCATAAGTTGGTTAGTACCTCTCAAGAAGTATTTGGTTGGCCTCCTTGACAAGGATCCAGACAGCATTCCCAAGGTACCCCTGACTGTGAATGAAGTTATTGCTGCAGAGAGTGTCATCATCAAAGCTGTCCAGCACGACGCATTTCCAGCGGAGCTGGCTGTGGTAGGCCAAAGACCGTCGGGTAACCAGAAGAAGAGCGTTCCACGGTCTAGTCCAACACGCAAGTTGAACTCCTTCGTTGCTGAGGGAATGTTAAGAGTAGGAGTTTGCCTCGAGAATGATCCTGTTTCATTCCAAACTAAGCACCCTTTTATTTTTCCGAGTAAACATCACGTGACAAATTTGATCATCCAGAATTGCCATCGCCAACAGGGGCATTGTGGACCTTCTCACGTTCTGGCGTTCATCCGACAGAAGTTCTGAATAATACGAGGTCTCTTGGCAGTAAGCAGGGTTTTGGCGAGCTACATGAATTGTCGCAAGCAAAATGCTCGCCTTCGAGAACAGATTATGACCCCACTCCCGTCAGCACGAGTCGCTCCGACAGATCCACCATTTACCCATGTGGGTGTGGACTGCTTCGGTCCCCTCCTCGTTAAGCAAGGACGCAGTCAGGTGAAACGTTACGGATGCTTGTTTACATGCTTACCCATGAGGGTGGTGCACATTGAGGTCGCCCACTCATTAGAAGCAGACTCCTTCATCTGCGCGTATCAGCGTTTTGTCAGCCCCAGAGGAAAGCCTAAGGAGATTCATAGTGATAATAGTACCAATTTCACGGGCGCCGGGCGAGAGCTGAGGGAAGCACTGGAGTGACTGGATCAAGCTAAAATCTACAATAGTTTAAGGTCGAATGACGTTCAGTGGTCTTTTAACCCTCCTGAGGCCAGCCACCGGGGTGGAATCTGGGAACGTATGATCCGCTCTGTACGGAAGATTTTGAGCGCCCTGTTAAAGGAGCAGCTGCTGAACGACGAAACTTTGTCAACCCTGCTGTGTGAAGTAGGAATGATTCTCAACGACAGGCTTTAAATCCCCTTAGTGATCACCCGGAGGACCCTGAGCTGCTTACGCCGAGCAAACTCCTGCTCCTCAGATCTAATTCCTGCCTCCCGCCAGATGTCTTCAAAGACCACAACAAGTACAGTAAATATTGGCGCCAAGCAAAATGCCTAGCTGATTCATTTTGGAAAAGGTGGATGAAAGACTATTTACCTGCACTTCAAGCAAGGCAGAAATGGAGCGTCCCTCGTCGAGACTTCGCCGTTGGTGACTTGGTTCTCGTTGTCGACGATAAGGCGCTAAGAAAGATCGCTGGCCAATGGGTTTGATTGAAGAGGTCTTTCCAGACCGCAATGGCTATGTACGCATTGCTAAAGTGAAGACTGCCACATCCGTCTATAAACGCGATATCAGGAAGCTGTGCCTCCTTGAAGGAGTCCAGAACTCATGAAATCTATAAACTATGATACGTTCCATGTGTAATCTTGAAATAGTCTATTTTCATCACATTACCTTAGGATTTTGGTAGTCTAGGAATTGGTTATCTTGTTACTAGAATTAGCTAGTATTAGTAGCTAATTCGGGGCCGGTGTAGAAACCAACCCCCCGCCTCGCCCCAATCCCAGCGTACAATAGTATAAATAGCTCCACATTCGCGCGGGTTAAAAAATTTGGAAGGACTTCGTTAGTTAAAGGTCGACCAACGTTAGTTCTTCAGACAGTATTCCCAGATTGTCAGGTAATGTCTCCTATCTTCGCTTGTTTCATATTTCATCCTGTGTTATCCGCGTTTCAACAACAATAACTTTATTTCTATAGCGGTATATACAAAAGCTCTATATCGCTTTACAATGTAATAAATATCTTTCGAAACTATCAGCCTTTAATAAATATCTAACTAACAATCTTACCAAGAAAAAATCAATTTAAAGCAAGTCTGAAAAAATAGGTTTTCAATCTAACCTATGTTATTTCATCGTTGTAATTGGTTGTTCCGCTCTAAATATATTTTGTCTGTAACCTTCATTCAAGAAACCACTGGCAACTGCATGTTTAATAAGAGTTTACGAATATCAAATTTATTTAAGCCTTCGAATATTTGCTGGTTCGTTGTTAACAATCGCTTCACTTCAATGACCATGAGATCGCCAGAATGAGCTGGTCGTGATGGACCACAGTATGATCGCAGTCGCCCCGCGATCATTTGTATAAATTATTAACACTATGCCAATTCGTTATATTTTTCATCATTCCTGTTTTGTTTTGTTTTGTTTTTTAACACGATGATTGTTAGCTGTGTTGGAGTCTCACTATTGTAGATACTTAGTGGCAGTCTAACTCAGGATGAAAACCTTCAAAGTTCGGACAACCCGATTTTCGTTTCTGCTCACGTTATAATTTCGTCAATTACAGCGCTTGGCATGTTTACAAACCTTTGTTTGGTTCTTTTGTTGCTACTTGCTTGTTCCAAAACTCTACTTTGCACCCAAGTGTAATTTGTTCTGTCACCTACAGGTTGTTCTTTATCAATTGAAGCCAAGAGCTCGATCGTTTTCACATTCGTTTCACAGGTCATGGAAGACTTGTGGGTCAAATAACGCAAAAAAGCTATACAGAATCGGGGGAAATTGTGGGACATAAAACAAATTGGCAGATGGCTTGAAAACTTTAGCTCTGTCCTTTGTACTCTGATGAAACACGCTCTTTCAAACAATGACAGTACCCGTTATATTATTATAAACAAAATATGTTGAGGTTTCGGCGAAATTCTAGCACAGCCGGTCAACATATGTTATATATATGCATATTTTCGAAAATTCTATCTTAACAATGCACAAAAACCGTATTACACTGGATACGAAATTTCTATCGCCAACTTCTAGTTGACGCCTAAATTGAATGGTGTGAAGCTCTTTTATGATTGATAATATCATAAAATTATTGATAATATCATTCAGAGGAGAAAAATCTTTATTCCGCCGCCGTCATACAGCCGCCGAGATTCTAAGCGACCCATTCATCTTGTTTATCGCGCAGCTGATGAGAAAGAAAAATAAAACGCTTAAAGTCAGGAGAGATATAAAAATAGTCATGTTAGTGCAAAATATTTTTTATTCTTCCTCTAGAAACTGTTCTTGATAACACTCCACAGGGCAGCCTTTGAAATTGGAAAATGTAACCTGTAATTTTATTATGGTGCAAGACGTGAACTTGTTTATTCAAAGTTCCCTTTTTCTGTGTTTATAATCCAAAAGTTCTCAAAAAATTGCTAGAATATGAAATATTTACGAAAACACGTTAAAGAAATTAGGTAGATTGTTATTTGTATCATTTTTCAAGGCTTAAAGAGCTATATCGCACCGCTCATAACCTTCATGGTAATAGATTCTTGTAGTATCATTTCAGAGCTGAACAAAGAGTTTCCAGCAATCTGATTGGTCGAGCGGTTCCTTATATGACGCCGTACAAACCGCTCTGCGCGGTTTATATAAAATATTAAACTAAAATGTTAATTACTACGAATCAACTTAACGGCCTGCTCCCAGTTGGCTTGTTAGCTCAATCGGTAAGAGCGCTGCACTAGTATCGCAGAGGTCAGTGGTTCGAATCCCGTACAGGCCTGATTTTTTTCAGGTCTGATTTTCGCTATTGCTTAAATAGCGCTATCTACTGCGAGGATCGTGCATCATACGTAAAATGTTAATAAATGTTACTAAAATGTTATGATGTTAGAAATTTCTCTGTTGTTCAGCTCTGAAATTATACTAAAACAATTATTCGCCTCAGGTTCGGTGAATATTGTCTTCGTTTCGGGGATTGCTTGACGATATTCCCCTTGCCTTCGGCGAATAATTGTTAATTAGTAAAATTTCAGAGCTGAACAAAGAGTTTCCAGCAATCTGATTGGTCGAGCAGTTCCTTATACGACGCTATATAAACCGCTCCACGCGGTTTATATAAAATGTTGAAGGCCCATTTCCATCCGAGATCCTTTGCAGTCGTTTGTTTTTGTTTTGGAATCGCGCTATTGTTAAATGGCGAGCTCTGATAGTCATTCACAAACACTATTAAAAAGAAAAACAAAGATTTCGTGAAGAACACAGTAAACAAATTTGCAGCTAAATTTTTGAGACTGAAAAATCATAAATCGAGTCTGTGTATGAAACTTGAACAAAACTTACCTGATGTTGAATAAAAATTGTTCGGCTTCAACACTAAATAAAATATAAGCAAATAGCCAATATTGGCCAAAAGTGATTTACTTTACGCATTTCAATTATAGAATAATGACTTGTACAAATGAGATCACTTACTTACATATCTCAGGATCTCAAGTAAAAATCAGTCAATAATTATTCTCACCTCGAAAAAATCTCCCCGGAGTCTCTAGTTCCATCGTGAGAACAATCAATAACATTTCTGCAAAAGCAATGTCTGTAGTGTTACCGAGATCCATGATTGTTTTCCTTGCCCTCCATAAATCATACACAGACTCTCGAAGTCGATTAACCTTTGCCGAGCCGGGCAGACTCGGCCTTCCTCTAGACCGCTTCTTCGGCGGCATCAACTTTTCAAATGACGTTTTTCACCGTCATACATGTAAGAACTAAAAACTATTTACTGATATGGATACTACGATAGTTTGTTGTTCCCACATGATCCAAGATGGAACTTTGAAAGCCCGAATTAGTAAGATGGAAGATGTCAAAGCGATTCCGCAACTACGAGGAAAATAGCGTATTTTTCATATATGAAAAATGATCCGGGCGCGCAAGGCATCTCGGTTGGAAATGGGCCTTTACAATAAAATGTTAATGTTACTAACAAAAATCAAATATAGACATGAGGTTGAAATGTATGTTAATTTAGGATAGAATGAAAATATAAATGTCTCTTGTAGAAATATTCTTCGCGTCTTCCTTATGACTCCCTGACCCCCATTTTTCGTTCCAGGCCTTACACACGATGATGATTTGGTTTAATTGACTGAGTTGGTAAGGTAAATTGGACTCCGTAAAGAGTTTAAAAGCCTAACGTTTCGAGCGTATCAACGAACGCTTTTCATTCTACTAGTTTGTTCATGTTTTTCTTGTTATCATGTTCCCACCGATAGCGTAGCTCCATTTTCTGCATATAAACGCACACACAACCCACAATTCCTCCATTCACTCTGACAAAGGGATAACGCCGGCTTGGAACATCAGCTTTGAGACTCCTTACGGTGGCCGATCTACATTATCAACTCACTTCTTACCAAACTTACCTTGCAACAATAGCAACCGTGTTATTTCCTTCGTTTAGGTATGTTTCTAGAAACAACTACGCTTGCGCAGCGTTGGTTCCTAGGAAGCGGCAGCAGTGGACAGCTGTTTCGCTTTATTTAGAGCTCGTCAGCACTGCATAGCCAACTTCTCATGAAAGACACAAGTTCTTTGTAATGAGAGCTCATAACTTCCAAGGTGGGCTAAAGTCTTTTTAAACCCCAGCCACCAAATGTCTTCTGCATGTTGGAGACAGATACAGATGACGGAGTTATTGGGTCCCTAGGTATCCATTGATGACCGAGATGGGATGCAACCAATATCTCTAGATGTACTGTTGAAGGCACTTTTCTTTTTCCTACGTCATGCTAGCATCGCAGCAGGTCCCACATTTGTAATGCGGTGGTTGTATGCAGTGCTGATGAGCTCTAAAAAGAGCGAAACAGCTGTCCACTGCAGCCGCTTCCAAGGAACCAACGCTGCGCATGCCTAGTTGCTTCTAGGTGTGTTTCTCATTCAGATTAATTGTCTCTCAACAATCAGATGTACTAATGTTAACAATTTCAAACAGTACATGGAGTTTCACTGAGCGCCCTCCAAGGCCTTCATCATGCTGAAATATTTATGACAACCATCGCCGCTGAGATTCACCGATGCCGATATGTAAACAAACATATTTGTAGATCCTATTCTGAAGTCGCCTCTCGTCCTTTTCCACTGAATACAGTGCATAGGACTAGGAAAGGATAATCTGAACCAAGCACCTTTTAATAGAATCAAACATTTGAATAAAATCTCGCTTTCTGATTGGTTAACGAAGCGATGTATTTAGCGTAGAATTGCGAGTTGAAAAGGAGACTAAGTGATATTGCTTCGCATCTACCTAAACAGAACAATTTTAAGTGATGCTGTTTCCTTTCTTTTCTCATTTTTATTCAGTTATGCGATTCAAGGAAAATCCATTACCTCACTCGTGAATTCAGCATTAAATTGCACTTGAAAACCGATGTCGCACTCATCGCTTCGCGATTCGTGCAATATCGGTTTTCGCGTGAAATTTAATGCGGAATTCCCTCGTCAAGTAATGAATTTTCCTATAGAATCAAACATTTGAATAAAATCTCGCATTCTGATTAGTTAACGAAGCGATGTACTTAGCGTGGAGTTGCGAGTTGAAAAGGAGACTGAGTGATATTGCTTCGTATCTCTTGTTTCGCGCTCAGGATAAAAAAAAATATATCGCTGTTTTCAAAGTTTTATGAAAATTGCTTGCCTCTGACTGTTGTTATTTCTGAAACAGACGTTTCGGCTAATGTTTAAGCCTTCATCAGTAATATGAAAAGCGAAGATCGTTATCATACGCTATTTAAAGTTAAAAACGTGACGCGAAGCTTGCGCGCGTAACTTTGTATTTGATGCTCGCGCGAGGTCTTTATAGGCTTCTGGAAGTACGATGTGATCGTTCCCAGCATTCGGATCCAAAGTAAAGTGCCAGGCTTTAAGGAAAAGTCTCTCGTGGTAATTAGATTCGAAACCAACGACCCTGCTCTTTTCTTTTCTCCTTATTCTTATTCAATTATGCGATTCAAGGAAAATCCATGACCATACTTATGAATTCCGCGTTAAATTTCACTTGAAAACTGATATCGCACTCATCGCTTCGCGATTCGTGCAATATCGGCTTTCGCGTGCATTTAACGCGGAATTCCCTCGTCAGGTAATGGATTCTCCTACAGTAGAAGATAGCAGCGGCTAATCATAGTTAATCGAGGGGCTCGATTAACTATGGGCTAATCAGCTCATTGACCACATGACAGCTAATGATTTGCATATGCCTCTCCAGTCCGCGTACAAGCAAAATCATAGCACCGAGTAAGCACTGCTCAAGGTGAAGAACGATATTTTGCTGAATATGGAGGCGCAAAAGGTCACTTTGTTAGTTCTCCTTGACCTTAGCGCTGCTTTTGACACTGTTCGGCACCACACTCTTCTAAATCGTTTGAAGTCGAGATTTGGTTTGGATGGCAAGGCATTAAAATGGTTTGCGTCGTACCTTGCGGATCGTACACAACGTGTCACTATAAATGACGGCTTATCATCAGCTTTTCCCCTCAGACAAGGAGTTCATCAAGGAAGTTGTCTCGGGCCTCCTCTGTTTACGGTTTACATCAGTAATCTGATTGATATCGTCAGCAAGCACCTCCCAAGTGTACACTGCTACGCAGATGATACACAGCGGTATTTGGCTGTGATACACTGCTGTGCAAGGGATGGACTAGGCGGCGCTAAATGCTATGCGCGACTGCATACATGACTTGAGGAACTGGATTATTGAAGACCGACTGATGTTAAATGATGATAACACTAAACTAATGCTTATGGGTACTAGGCAAAAGTTAGAGAAAGTCAACTGGAATGATATTACTGTAGGTGACACAGTCGTAGAGGCGAAATCAGACTGAACTAATGCTTATAGGTACTAGGCAACAGTTAGAGAAAGTCAACTTGAATGATATTACTGTAGGCGACACTGTCGTAGAGGCGAAATCAGACTGAACTAATACTTATAGGCACTAGGCAACAGTTAGAGGAAGTCAACTGGAATGATATTACTGTAGGTGACACAGTCGTAGAGGTGAAATCAGACTGAACTAATGCTTATAGGTACTAGGCAACAGTTAGAGAAAGTCAACTTGAATGATATTACTGTAGGTCACACAGTCGTAGAGGCGAAATCAGTTGCGCGAAATCTTGGTTTGATCGTAATCTGGATATGTCATTCCACATAAGTAAGCCTCGGCATTCTATCAATTGCATAATATGACTGGAATCCGTAGGTTATTAAGTACAGATACCACTAAAGCCATCGTTCATGCGATTGTTATCTCGCGCGCAGATTATTGCAATAGTCGCATAACGCCGTTGCTATACGAGCTACACTGGCTACGGGTTGGGCAACGCATTAGTTTTAAGATTCTGCTATTTGTTTTTAAGGCCACACATGGAACTGCACCAACGTATTTAAGAGAACTTGTGTCGATTAAAAGACCAGGAGTTTACAAATGAAGATCCTCTTTAAATGGTTTGTTGCTTGCAACGCCAACTTATAGAAGTAGGGTTACATTGGGAGACAGATCATTCCAGGTCGCAGCTTCGGCACTTTAGAATGCATTACCGCGTGAGATTCGTTCTATTACAGATCTAGGGATTTTTAAGTGCCACTTGAAAACGCACCTCTGTAAGGAAGCTTTTTATTAGTTTTTAGTAAAATGTTATCATGATAGTTGCTAGTATTTTAATATGTGTTGTAAGCTTTAATTTTATCACAGTATATTTTTAATAACTATTATTGAGATGTAATGCGCGCTTGATCATTTGATGGAAAGCGCGAAATATAAAAATTACTATTATTATTACACATGAATATTTTTTTTGTAATGACAAATGGAACGTTGTAAAACTGCAACTTCTGCGGCGACTAATTAAACAATGAGTTGGATCGAGTTCGAAAGCAAAGTGGCCAGAACATCCCACTCACTTGTATAATAATGTAAAATAATAACGATATCTATAAAAATTATAGTAGTAATGATGATCGCAATAGTAATAAAAATTATAGTAGTAATGATGATCGCAATAGTAATAAAAAGTATTAAAACACAAAAGGGCTTTTTACTTCTTTTCGTAAAAAGAACTTTTTGAGGAAAATGTTTAGAAAATGCTATTTTTCCCTTGAAGCATCAGGCTTAATCCAAGGGAGTTTGGTTATTTCTACTTGGCTGAATACTTATTCAAATTTTTATTTGATTGAATAGGATCTTACGGACTAGACGCAAGGCTCGTCATTCCCACGTACTCCTATATCTTGAGTAAGTTAAAAAAGATCCTGGAGCCGTAGAGCTTATAGGGTTGAGCCGTGAAGCTCTCCTTGAGAATACAGTGTTTTGACAGAGAACATTCCACAGTAACTCTGGCTGGGGCTAAACCGTGAACCTTTTCATCTGAAGTCCAGCGGTCTTCCCATCGATCCCTACATCCCTTCTGTGGTTTAGGTAAATTGTGATACATTCTCACAAAAAGAACTCGAATTTGTGAAAAGATCAACTCTTGATTTGCTAAAAGCAGTTCATTCACGACAATAGAAGGATTTTAATCAATAGAGTGAAGGCATGAAACCCATTCGGCAGAACTAATGAGTTTGTCACCAAATCCAAATGACAAGAGCAATTCAGTTAAGGACCGTTGTCAACATCTCTTCGATTCAAACACATCTTCAGCGCTGAATTTTCCCCGTGAACATTCCTAGTAAAACAATGCTGCAAAGGGTAAGGATTTTCGTCGGGGTGGTGGTGACTGTAAAGTCACAAAAATCGTAAAAAAAAGGCAAGTTCATTCACCAGCACTACATATGCGTGTGACCTTTTGGCTCCACAGGATGCTTCTGGCTCTTTCTTACGTAACTACGGTCTAGTACATTTCAACGTGAATCACTCGTGCGTGTCCAGCGTGCCCAAACAGGCGAAGTCACGAGAACATTACACAAATGATATATTTTGTTGATTTTTGTGACTTTACAATCACCACCACCCGACTAAAATCACTACCCTTCGCAGCGTCGTTTAATTGGGAATTTTCATTAGGAAAATACAGTGGTGAAGATGCATTTGAATAAATGTTAAGAATTGTTCTTAATTGTTCTTCTCATTGGCAATTAGCTGACGTCGAGAAACTCATTACCACATAACGAACGAGACCTATTTAGCTCTGTTTCACGAGGTTTGAAATGGATAAACAAGAATTCGAAATAGCTACTCAAGTATGTGCCGCAGAACGACATCCTATGGACGAAAATCCTTTTTCTCTTGCCAAAATATTTTTATTCACGGATGAATCAACGCTTAAATGACTGAAGTATTACCTAATTCGGCTGTCTTCGAAATGTTCAGAGCACACTTCGGTACCAGATGTCCCTCTTAAGTCTGTACTTCGATTTTACCTTATTCTAAAAGTCCACATCTGTTAATAAAAGTAAATAAATAACTGAAGACAACCGTGATAATTAGAAATCGAGATGAGACAAAATTATTTTCCCCTTGTGTCTGACCATTCACTCATGCAAATTAAAACACGTATTCGTGTGACTAGAAATTGAACAAATATAGCATGAATACTTAAATTCTGAAGCTATAAGTCCTCACATTATTTATGAAAAGACAAATCCGAATTCGTAGAAATATTGTGCAACGAAAGTGAACCATTCGCTAACTTTTGTTGGCTGTTAGGTTACCACAGCCGCGACTGTTATTTGTTATTTTTCAGACCATGTGACCAATCCATGACGCATGAAACTAAAAAGGTCTATTAGAGGCCGATCATTTAACTTTTGAGGGGGGTTGTGTGGGTGATTTCTGGTCATGAAGAATTTTTTTTTTCTAGTAATCTGCTGTGCAGGATATTTTTTCCCGGTCTAAATGCTCTTTTTTTTCTGTTACATTTGGGCTGCATGTAATTTTTTTCTTCCACCAAGCGCTTGCAGGAAATTTTTTTTCCACAATCATCCACCCTTCCCTCTCAAAAGTTAAATGGTCGGCCTCTTTCTATCACAAACGCAACGGATCTCTCGACATTCAATGACATTCAGGCATGCCCGAGCACATTTCATTTTCCGAGCAAGACTGAAGCTTTAAATTGTTATAAAAGTTTCTTATCAAACTATTTTCTTCCTTCAGGTGAGTTTGTCGAATCAGCTTTATGAAATTTACACTGTTTTAACTCAGAGTTGGTCACTTTAGTGACTTTTCAAAACTTTCAACCTGTTTTTCTTCTTATTTTAGGGTTGCAGAAGCAGTAACGTTGGCATTTCCGGCATCTTTTACGTTTGTCGTTAACGTTTCACGATGATCTGAGCGAAAACTGCACTTAATGATGAAGTTTCGACATTTGCTTCAGGTATGTCAAAATAGCCACAATTCAACAGAAATTCTTGTGGAAGAAAACATGAAATCAAGCTTAACTTGATAAGACTGAAACACGAGTAAATCGGCTTTTAAAGACCAAGAAAATGTGTGAAAGATAATTTACAAAGGCTTGTGGATAT
>NC_142523.1:23239119-23319119 GCF_964205215.1 Stylophora pistillata
AGGCTAATAAGAAAGCAATCAATTTTTTAGATGTAGCCTTCGACCTCGCAAATGAATCTTACAACCCATTCATGAAACTGAACAACAAACTCCTCTATGTTCACAGTCAAAGTAACCACCCACCTGCACTGCTAAAGAACGCACCGGAATATATAAACAAGCGATTAACCAGCATATCATGAAGCAAAGAAGTTTTCGATAACGCCAGCACTCCTTACCAAAAAGCCCTCTACGAAAGTGGCTACGACTATAAGCTTACATATGATCCACAGCCAGCCCAAAAGCGCAACAAAAATCGCAAAAGAAAAGTGATAATGGTATAATCCACCATGGAACTCCAACGTGAAGACCAATCTGGGAAGAAAGTTCTTAAATATTGTTGACAGATGCTTCCCGAAAAACCATCCATTACACAAGATCTTCAATCAACACACACTAAGGATAGCTACTCCTGCATGCCTATCGTCAAAACAACAAAAAGCTACTATCAGATTACAACCAGTCACAAAATTCACCACAAACACTAGACAAAGAATATAACTGCCGGAAAAAAGGCAAATGCCCCCCAGAGGGAAAATGCCTCACATCAAACGTAGTCTACCAAGCAACAGTCACAACTAAAACGTAAACAGATTCATGCGTGGGACTCGCGGCAAACTTTAAAGAACGGTACAGAAACCACACAGCTTCATTCCGACACCAAAACAAGAGACACGAGACTGAATTATCTAAACACATATGGACACTGAAGGACAATAACAAACCTTTCTAGCTAGCGTGGAAAATCATCAAATAATGCAAACCGTACAACATCACTAAGAAATGTAATTTATGTCTTTTTGAAAAATTCACCATCATATGTAAAAAGGAACTTTGCAGTCTAAACAAGCTAAATGAGCTAGCAAGTTCATGCCCCCATAGAATCAAGTAACGATCTCCGAAATTATGCATACCAGTCACATGACTTATATGGATAAGTAGCGTTGTTTTTATATCTCCAGTAGCAACTGTATTCCAGCTTTTATAGCCAGTAATTGTAAGTTAACGGTCAATCGTTGAAATTACCTGATGAGTGTTGTCATTCTCGACCATACGAAACAGAGCTGTCGTAATAAAACGATGAACTATCTCTGAAGTCTTGAACCAGTTCGTTATAATTATCAATGCTCCTCTAAGAGTTGAGCGCTCTTCGAAATACATTCAAATCAAGTCCAAGAATATATATATATATTTAACAATTATTCCACGAGCGCGCGTTGGATACGAGATGAGAGATAGCCAACGAGGCGCGTTGCGCCGAGTTGGCTATAATCATCTCATATCCAACATGCGCGAGTGGAATAATTGTTTTATTAAAAAAAACGCCCCCAAGATATTAGACAAATCTTCTCGACTTTATTTTGTAAAGAGAAACCGGATGTTACAATGTACAGATCAGATTATGGTATATTGGCTCATATATCATAATGGCTAAGCCAATAAAAATTCTTGAATTGCATTATCCAATGATCCGGTTTTTAATAATTATATATATATATTCCCCTGTCCTGATAGTGTAGTGGTCATCACACCTGACTAGTAACAAGGGGACGTGGGTTCAAATCTCGCTCAGGGCAGATTTTCTTTTCAAACATTTATTCTATTCAAGTATGATTATTTGGGTTGTACAGGGTCAGGGTTTCCCTCCCATACAGAATATATATATACAGAATAAAAAGGTACACCAAACCATGAGCTCCCAGTAGAAGGATCCAAGGAGGATACAGTGCTTCAATGTAAATTTTAAGTAAGTGTAAAAAGATGAAACATGAAGCAAACTTCTAACTGTTCCAGCTTCAATGTGGCGACGTTTCGGCCTTCGCCCTTCTTCAGGTGGAACGTATTTACATAAAAACTAAAAAATAAAAATCCTAGTAGGTTTACAGAATAACCTGAATTTATACTAAACGTAAGAAATATAAATAATATTACGTAATGCACTACATACCTAAATAATAAGATATAATAATGAGTAAAAGGCAAGAATGTGCAAGGGGCAAAATAACCACGATGTATATGCATCTGCGGGTCTTAGTTTAGCGGTTCTTCAACTTTTAATCTGTGAGTGAGTTGAAGAATTAAAAGGGAGTCCTTTTTTCAACTTAATCTAGTTTCAACTTAATCTAGTCGTTACATCTCATTCGTGGTGCAGATACGAATCACTTATGAAATTGCGAGGGTGCAACTGCTGAATTCAACAGAAAATATTCAAACAGATTATGGACATCGTTTTATGAATAGTAGACTAATAATTTGAAAAATGTTGCTGGAATTGAGCTTTAATTATTAGTAGTGTCGATACGAATTCATTTTCCATGATCAATTATGAAATTCCGTGGCTGTAACCCAATGAATTCGAAACAAAATAACCGGAAGGTTACGTAGACGGATTCATGTACTGTATGAAGATAGTCTAAAAAACTGTTCTTGAAGTTGAAAACTGTAAACAACGAGTGTTAATTACGTTCACCATATGGTTAATCAGCGTGCTTGTAAGCGAATTGTAAAAACTCGATCCGTTCAATCCGCTTCTTGAAAAATGCGATGATAATCAATGTCAGACTAATTCTCCAGCTTCCAATGTTAGAAGAAAAATTACCTTATCACAAGCATGTTCATCATAACCCAAAGGTCAAGTGCTTTTTATTCGAAGACAACGTAGCCCCACGTCTGGAGAGACAAATAATTTTCTGTAGTTTGAATGAATCGGGTACAAAGCATGAAAACATAGCGAGGAAGAATCACCATTCTCAAACAACGCAGTTCACTATTTATGAAGTATAACTAAAACCATGAAACCCACCAGTTTGTTTGCATCACACTTTGGCGGTCCGTGATTTCAGAGAAGTTTGACGGGCTCTCACATGTCGTCGAAATCAAATTACCACGTCAGACTTCATGTAAACATGAACATCGTTGACTCAACGGCATTTTATTTCACTTTTCGGAAGGGCGATTGCTTCAGTTCCTAGGATAAAAGCACGCATCTGCGACCAAAGTGCGATTTTTTTTAAAACGAATGAATAGTGTCTGCTGAAGAGCAAATGATGGAAGTTTGCTTACCGTCGTACGCTATTATTTGAAAACTTAGAGGAAAAAACACCTTTTCTACATTTCAAGAGAAAGTAATTCATAAGTTAATTTTTTTTCCCCAAGCATCGTAACCGAATTCAAAATTTCAAACCAAGTAATTTGAAAAATAAAAACTCTGAGATGCTGCTGAGCGATCTATGAAGGGGCGCGAAGGCTTTCAAACGACAAATGCTGAATAATTTTATCCAAGCCCCAATTAATTTTTCGCCTTCAATCATCAAACAGCAATGAATCTCAGTGAATCTGGTCTTAAAACGATAATTGATAAAAAGTTTTTTCCTGGGCTTTAGGATGGGAGAAAACTCAGATCAGACTCAACTTACCTCCCTTTCTCGGCTCCATTATCGTTTGCTTTCTCTTTCTTGTTGACTCCTTTTCAATCTGTTTTCTGGAGCTTTTTGTCTCCTTTTCACGTTGCTTTACGCCAGGTACTCACCATTTTACACGAGCTTTTTTGTATCCTCTTTCGCGATCCTCTCGCCATGTTCCTGCCCATTTTTTCATTTCCTGTTTCTTTCGCGTTTTTTTTTTCCGACTCGCTCGAACTATTACTTCACCTCTCTCTTTCCGCTCATTTTCACTCAAATCGTCTCACCACAGACTTGAATTAAATTGATTCCTCCGGGTGACATAGCTTTAGCCATGAGTACTGCTTATTTGCGAGTAGGTTGATTAGAATTACAAAATATTGTAGCAGAGGATCAATGATATTGAGTTTCTCAACTACAACCTACCGGTTATCAGTAGGATTCCCGCCACTAAATTTCGCTTACACGGCTTTACCTCTACTAACCCACGTGAAACCCTCGTGCAATGCCAAATTGTGCGCCTGCGGTGCTTGCAGCACAACTTGGCATTGGAGTATGCGTACTTGATTTATTTGCACTTGAGTTTCCTAGCATACACAAATGAGGTTTTCTAAGTTAAGCACGCAATCGCGAGCGCATATTACTTCCCGTTTCCATATTACTTACGTAATGGCTAGATTCGAGCCCGCAATGCAGTGGGCCGCGCATGCTTAAAGTAGCATCTTTTAGTTACGGAAGTACGGGATAACTTGCCAAAATTTGGTCCTAGGACAAAACATTTTGGGCTTGATGGGTTTCTGTTTTTACTAACATTTTCTATAAGTATGAGGCTACACTGCGGTCGCTTCTCGCACTGTAAGCTCCGCTATTTTATGGCTTGTTAGGTCAATTTTAAAAGGATGGAATGAACCTAGGAAAACTCAGTTACCATTTTGCAAAAGAAGGAGCAGCGATTTCGCAGAGGCCCTAGTACATAGCATTTCGGAAAAAGTCAAATAGATAGCTCCTGTGGGCTCTTGGGTGACCGTCCGGCGAGGAAACGTTTATAATCGATCGAAAGCCTGATTCCATGGAAGATTTTGAGTGACCCCTTTCTCCCAATAAAATCACATACAGGAGACATTTCTCCAAAATTTAATCTTGGTATCCTCTATTCGTTTAGCGTATTTAGAAACACTGCATGTTTTCATAAAACGTGGAGCGTGTCGAATGTACTCACAGGACGCGTAGCGCTTCTCTTCCTACGCGGAAACTTTCTTTGTACCTTGTAAATGACACGGGTATAAAGTCAAGATTTCGAGAGTCTCCGTCTCTTTGTTATGTGTATCCAGACGATAAGGGTCGATTTCCTGTTAAACCTGTTGCTTTGTATACTTTTGTGTCCAAGAACAGAATTTCTGAATTTTCTGAAGTCTGATGTCTCAGCCGTGAGTGGCAATTGTATCGTGGTACAACATACAATTTTCGTTTGCCCGTGCTACAAATTCTTCTGTTTTTCGGTAATGCATCCGTGGCAGTAGAGGTTTAGTATCTCGAAGTCACAATCACAAGTTTTCTTTCATTAAGCACAATCGTTTTGCTTTATTCTCTCTCGCAATGTAAATCAATGTCAATTAAACTCAACCAAAGTTTGGGACCTGTCGCTGACATTAAAGCTCGGGCCCAGTCTCCGACACTCTCCCCTCATATATCAACAGATGATGTATGCTCTGAAGGTAGGAGACTGGGGAACATAACTTTCTTCAAACCTCACGAAAGTCACTACAAATCTTATGCTTAAACGAAACAAAGTGAACTCCCGGGTTTCTAGCGATGCCATTAAATTGAAGTACAATGCACGACACAGGAAACACGAATAAAGAACAATGTACACCTTGGCTTACATTGTTCCACGTCTCTTGTATTTGATCGGGCCTATTTAGTCAACTTCATGATCAACTACCCGAAATGGGTGTGTTCCTTATGTCCGATCCACAGGTAGATAGTCAGGTGGAGGATTTGTCACTGCTGCTGCTTGGAACCCTTTACAACCCCGATAAACTCTTATTGTCCTCTTTACAAGCTTCCTCAACCGTGGCACCCAGTGCAGGTTTTTATCACTTGTCACCGTCAAACCCACTCCCCCATGTAGAGTGCGCTAATGTTCACGGTGCACCAACCTGTTGGTATAGAGATGCTTGTCGGGTAGGTACACATGATACAGTCCTTACAGCCTTCTACAACATTCCAAAACTCCATCAGGGTTAGGTGGCAGGTTAAGTTGTAGAAGGTCATCCTAAAACTCGCAACTCTCGCGATCTCTCCTCACCCAGAAAAGGAGCTGTTTCTGCATCTCTTCATTTGTCAAGGGACTACTCACTTTCCGATCGGGATAACGTAGATTGTGCAAAAATCTGGAATTCCACTCACAGATGTTGAGAACCTTGCCTAACCCAAATGTTTCAAGAACGACGTACAACATGTCAGTGTCATTCACCAACAGCATTCTTAAACAACTTCTTCAGAAGGTTAAATAGCACGTTGTGGAGGCCACTCTTCACGATCACCAATCCAGTCTGAGCCTTTCCACCAAAGCTTATTAAACTCGACAGCACTGCCCCTGCTCGCAAGATCAGCCGTATTATCTTGCGTACGAACATGCCCTCACAACATCTCTGGATGCGCACGGACCTTCTGCACCCGATTTTATACAAACTGCTTATACTGTCCTGCGCCATAGATCTAGAGGGGAGCAACTGTACTGTCCAGCCATCCCTTTAAGTCAGTGTCAGGCATTCCCTTTCATGCAACTCTCACGTTCGTAAGTAAACTGGTAACCATATGCACTGATATCGTCGGCAATCGGGGAATTGTTACACCCTGTTTGGCAAGCCTTGCTTTAGCTGCTAAAAGTTACTGGGTGGTCCCAGATTCCTGCTTAACAACTGCATATGCTGCTGCACCCACACCACAACCGCCTGCATCACCAAAACCGTGTAACTAAATTCCTTTCCATTCCATTCCGAAAATGCGACTTACGGCTTTACGTTCAGGTAGACTTTGCTCCCACAGTTTGCCACTTGAGTTTAAACCTGTTTGTCATCTGGGAATCCCAAGCCAATTTTCTGCTGCCCATATCTCGGTACAAACACTTTCCTATCAAATTCGCGAGTGAAACTAAGCCTAATGGGTCGTAAATACTTGCGAGCTTAGTCAGGACACCTCTCTTGGTCTTATCCTCTAGTTGAACTCATTTGACTGACACAGTGTGAAAGTTGCATCTTCAAAGATCTCTATCACTTTTTTCTTCAGCTCTCCCGCTTCTTTCACTGCCGCTCCACCACTTATGAGATCATCCATATAAAGACTATTACAAAATTCAGCTACAGCATGGCATTCGCGTTCTTCCCAAGTGTCTAGGTGGTGCTCGATCAATCCTCCAAGAAGGTATGGAGATGGTGCTAGACCAATTAAGGCTCTTGCAAATCATAATTTCTCAACGTCTGAGGGTTCTCCTTTGTTCCAATAAAAGCGCAGCGCAGCGCATGACGGTCGGCTTTTTTTATCTGCACCTGGAGAAATTCCTTCTTCAAATCTCCTACAAGAGCTACAGGATGAGTGCGTGAACGGACAAGTATGTTGTGGAGGGAGGGGGGACAAGAAAGAGACAATCGTTCAATGATATAACATTTGAATAGCTTTAGCAGATGCACCGTATACTACACTTACTTTAGTTGATACAACATCTCGGACGACGGGCTTTTGCGGGATGTAGAACTCTACACCCATCAGTAGCTGGTCAGTGGGTTCAACGATCCCTTCTAATCTCTGCTCATCGCTGATCGCGCAGTAGGCCTGCTCCGCCCCTACTAGTTTCAACTTCTGATCCAAACTTTCCGGTCGACGAAGACTTATTCTCGTTCAAAAGTAGTGGTCGGTGGTTGCCTTTCCAGGGTAGGGCTGCCTCGTACCAACCCGTAACTGCTCACGGAATTCTCTACACACTGCTTTGGTCGTGCTGTGGTGTTTCGGCTAGTCCGAACGCATCTAACCTAAGCTCTTCATAATCTAACTGACTTGTCTGCTGAAGGAGCATGTGTGAAACATTAAACTCTTCTCCTGAAGATAGAACAACCCATACCAACTTGCTCTGTTCAGCTATGGGTTTCCCTTGATTACCGATCCTTGGTCGGGTGTCAGTTTTAATTCGAGCGTACGCTCCAACACCCATAATGATATGGACTGGCAGTAATGGTTTGGAATCTGTATCGTTCATTTCCACACCCTTTGTGCGGGGATACGTCTCGAGCAACTGTTTGTATTGGGGATTTTCCAGCCTAAAGCCTCTACTTTTTGACCCTTGTGAGACTGAATCGTAATTCATAATTACCAAATCTTGACGCAAATGTTGTCTTGAAAATTTCCATTCTTGATGTAGTTGAGGCCATGAGCATATCAATTCTTCTTTGTTTGATTTAATGTTGGTCGCTGTTCCAACATGTCTAACAATTTGGCACACGCATAACAACTAGATGAGCTAGTATCCAACAGCGCACGACATTCAATACCTCCCACTTTATTCACAAGAAACGATAAAGAACCTTTCCGGAATCTACAGAAGACATGACTCTCTCCCCATTAGACTGTTGATCGGGGCAGAAGGAGATACGGTGTTTCCTTGAGCAGAAATTACGTCTTACTTTGTTCGCACAGTCGGCAGTCCCATGTCTTGGACAAGCACGATTAAAGCAAAGTCTCTCCTCCGCCAGAAATTTCTTTCTTTCCCCTGAACTCGCTACGCGTGAACAGTCAGAACTCTTGTGCGAAGTACCTTCACAATAGGCACATGCTCGTGTTTTCGCGTCCTGTTGTCTCGTATTGTAATTACGCGGGAGCGAGTGATTCCGTTCGGATGTGACTGGCTCATCGGAATAAAGAGGATTTCGGGGGTTCCACGATTTTAATGCGTCACAGAGTTTAAGAAAGTCCCGCGTTTCCCAGTTTCCATCATTTTACACCAAATCAACACAAATACCAGACGATTTGTCGATTGTAAGTGCCACCTTTTCATTCACCTCACTCAACTTGCCCATCTTCTCAAGAGGTTGAACATCGTGATCCAATCATTCGTAAAATGATAAATTTCTCGTGGATGGTTTCCACTTATCTTCGGCAAATCCAAAATATCCTTAACATACCCGTTTATCACCTCAGCGTAACTCCCATAGCGCTCGCTTAGAATACATTTCGCCCTCTCATACCCTTCGGCGCTAAACGGCAACCCATCGATTGTTTTTTCTGACATTTGGATTGAAAAATTCGACAGGAAAACTTCGTACTAGCAGCCACATAAGAATTGTCTATTCCCTCGGAGAATTGACCCCAAAAGCGAGTCCAGTGGAGATTAGATCCATTAAATCTTGTGATGGTAAGCTTCGGTAACTTGGTTGGCGCAATATTTTTTTTATTTTTCTGATTTCCCACCTGGTTTGACGAGTCTACGCTTTCGAGTTCTTTAGTGTGTTTAAGTTTTATTTCAGATGACTCCTTTTCGAAGGTTAAGATCCTTTCTAGGCCTTTCGAAGTGCTCTTGATCCATTTCGCTCAAAGATCTAGATATTTTATCTATATCAAGGTCGAAAGCTGCAGTGTGTTTCCCTAGTTTGTCGCCCGTTGTAGTGATCGGGTAAAGTCCTTCACCAACAAAAGCGATTTTTAAATCTTCTACCTTCCACTTGGCTTTCTGCACTGAAGCGACCACAGCATGAAGAGCATCGTTTTGTCTTAAAATCCTACTCCCATTTTGACTCTCAAGAACAGGTTCGGTTTTGTCCTTAGTAAATTGAAGCTGAGTAAGCTTCATTTCGAGATCTTTAAGTGGGCCTTCTGGCCATAATTCCCTTAAAACATTCGCGATAAATAATTCCAAAACTCAACACTTTCCTCTTCTCTGTAGTTTGTAGATCAACACATAGTCCCGTTGGAGGTACCACTATTTCGGGAATTCCTCCTTGGCAGTAGTAGTTTAGTATTCGAAAGTCATAATCACAAGTTTTCTTTCGTTGAACACAACCGTTTCGCTTTATTCTCTCCCACCTTTCTTTTTTAAACAACACATTCAAGGCGACGTGCATGTCTGCACTCACGTGCAATGTCAATGAAACTCAACTAAAATTCGTGCCCAGTCTCCGACATATTTTGTCTGTGGTTTTGTTCCACAGACAGAAAACGTCGTCAATATACCCCTGGAGAGCGGTTTCCTATAATTGTATAGGCTAATGGAAAACCAACGCTTGTATAACTTAAATACGCCTTATTCATAAATAGCGGATGGGCGGTTGAAACCTGAACCGAGTTCACGAAAACGAGGCCTAAGAGGTACCGGTAGACCTGACGAGGCTGTAAGTTTTGATCGAAGAGTTGTATATCATGGAATTGTCGATCGTTTCATCGTGCATTGAGAGGGATAGATTGACCTTACGTAACTTGGATATCTTGTCAAAGGTTCTGTTGTTAAAATAGCAGCGAGTTTTGCAGTTATTTTGAGTGAAGAAGATATTCCTGGTACTTCTTTAGAGAGAAGAAACTCAGCAGAGCTCAACAACGACGACCTGACGTTTTGGCTAAAATGCAGGGGAGACAAATGCAAAGGGCTGAAAAAAGCCACGACTTTTCTAAAGGATGGATATCTCACGGAAATTCAAAGTTAGCGAAAAGAGATATTTTTTCATGCGTTGCAAATGTTATCAGTACTCCTTTCGAAAGAACGATACCCCTCATAACATATTTTAAGCATCTTGCGCTGTCTCGGGTGAGGTGGAAGATTCCAAATGCTCCTGTGTGGCGCGTTCCTTGGGCTACTGCAACCATTCTTTGGTCTTAATGCCAAGGCTTACAAATTTAGTCTACATGAGTGAAAAACCTTAAAGATCTAGAAAATGAAGCTTATCAGATCCCGAAGCGAGCATGCATCTCAAAACTTCAAACTTGGATTATAAAAAGAGACACGGTGAAACCATCTATCCTAAACCTATTATGGATGTCATTGTTTCAAAAACCAAACTGGAGGGAGGAACAAGGGAATTCAGTCTCTCCCTTACAAGGCAAGGAATAATGTATTGTACAACAGTACAAAGAAGCAAAGATTCAAGCTGGCAATCAGAAATGTAAGCCCTTAGATTGGTTTTTCTCAAATTTTTAATCTTGGGAGTGCAAAACATAAAAAAGAAACGAGATTTGGGCATAGCCCAGTAGGCTCTTATATAAGCTTCCAGTTAACCCACATTGAGTCTAACTTTAATCTATGTTTTAATATTTCCTATTTACCACGAGAGAGGAAAAATAGCCAGCCATTAACTTATCCCAGGTTTCCCTTAAGAGATTACGGAGCATCTACAATTCAAAATGATCAGATAACAGATGTAGAGAAGAACTTGTAAGAATCACTATGCACTGATAAGGAAACTGCCAATACCATTGAGGAGGAGACTATAGATCAGTCACATTCTGACAGGTGGAAGCTTGAACGAAAGTAGCGTTTTATAGCATCTCAGTTTTATTCAATTTCCCACAGACAATAAAATCTTGATATATTTGCTCAAGAAATCATGCGTCCAAAAACATTCCACTCTTGACATACAGATAATGGAATTAAATACGAACCAGTAACAATTGACAAATATCACAGATACATGCACAGTCAAACAACACCAGTACACGTTTTAAAAAGTGGATTTGTTGTATGCTCTAATTCTCCAATTCTGGGATGCTCTCCAGACGGAAAAGTGATAGACCTTACTTGTGAAGATCCCCTTAGACTACTGGAAGTCAAGTGCCAAAAAAGTCTCAAAGTTAGCTCCCTAAATGCCTGCTTGGACCCTTAGTTTTTCTTGTGAAGGCGTTGATAACATGTGCAAGCTAAAGAAAGCCCATGCTTACTATGCCCAAGTTTAGGGTCAAATGGGTAGTACTGGTGCACAATGGTGTGAATTTTTTTTTTACACCAAAAAAGGAATGTCAATTGAAAGAATCACCTTTAACAAAGGTTAATGGGTCTAGCTTCAGGGAAGCTTTGTCAGTACTTTATTTTTGCACATTTCATTAAGTATGCTGCGGCTAAATTTGCACCACCTTGTACAGAAGCAATGGTGGTTTTTCATTCTACAACAGCTTCATAATCAAATATTTAAAGCATAATATCTCACAGTGATTGATAAATTTTATCAAGGGTGGAAATGTACTAAGGGCTAAATCAGTTAATAGAATTAAGGCTCATGAAGACAGTGCAAAGTCTGTATCAGAATTCCATTTCACATTTTTCTTGCTGTGGTGTGCCTATTAAGTGGCGCCTATCATTTTTTGCCATTCCCTTAGAGCTATAATAATTATTTTAGTGAATGCGTATCGCATGGAAAGGAGATAAAGAGCTCCTGAGACCTAAAGGGTAAATACAATAATTATATCATATTATATCTCTTTTTTTTTCGCTGTCTTTGATAAGGTCTTTCGGTAGGAGGCGGCCGTTTTGGTGGATAAGTTTGCTTCAAAGCAATTATCGAGAGAACTGCACTTGTCTTTAGAAACATACTTCCACCAAGACCCTTTGATATGTCGCCAAGCTTAAAATGTAAGGAACACACTTTTGATGCCTCGGATATTCCACCCAATAGAGGCTTTGCACAGCAGCCATGTTGTATGGCAGCAACAATAGATTATTTTACCCATGGAAAAAACAATTCTTTCTTATGCAAAATATTTTCATTGTTCCTGCCATCCAACATGGCTGCTGCGCAAAACCTCTATATGAAATATACAATCTTGCTCTTAAAAATTTAAATCTTAATCAAATAGCCCATACTTTTCTAAACTCGTCTCATACAGTCTTCCAAGTTAGTATTTTATAACTTAAATTAACTTGCTTTTTTTCGTAAACACATTCTAGCTTATTTATTATGTCTTTTTTATCGTATAATAGGGGTCAGGTCTCAATTGGGACGAAAGTTCTGTTCCTCTCTCCTGCCACTCCCCTTTATTTTGTTCTTTTCATGTAACTGTCTAATGTAGATTAGTTGTTTGTATTTGTTGAACCGTGGCAAATAAATTAAAAATTAATAAATAAAATAAAATAATAAAAAAATTAAAATAAATAAAAATTAAAATATGGGGAAAGATCTACCAATATCTCTAGTATAGCATCGCTGCTTCATTTCCTCTTCGTCTGGAAATTTAAGAAATCCGAATTGTTTTCCTTTTGTCTTACACGCCCTCTTTGTGTATACAATGCTCTGAGCGCTTAAGGAAGCTCGAAAGGGTTTTCCACAATTAACAGCAAGTGCCAATCAGTAAAAGATATCAGGACTGTCAGACTTATCATCAGGATAATGACTTGACATATGATAACACTATGTTAGGGCAATCTTTCAAGGGGGTTCGTCAGGCATTATGTTGCCATGGCAAGAGTACAGTAGTGCTAAAAGACCTGCCAAAACTCAGTTTTTGAAAGATATCTCAAAAACCAAGTCGGTGACCTAGTTTTGTTTTTCAAATTTCTTAAACATCATCACATTCTTTACCTGTATACGTGATATAAAAAAAAAATCTAGTAGAACTTAAATTATTTAAGAAAATGCTGTTTTAGAATGTAAAAGAATTTCCACTAGATAATCTTTTTAAACATTTTCTTCAGGAAGGAGTAATGATAAAAATAATTTGTACACAAAAAGTAAGGGTAGGTCACCGAGCTAATTTTTGAGATATTACTTCATAAACTTAGCAAGGTTTATCTCCGGTTTTTGAAATTTTAGCTCACACTTTTATATCCACTAACGCGATTTAAACGATACCGCTGACTCAAGGGCTCATCTTCGCGAGGACGAGTCCGTGTCCGCGCGATTAATCGACGGATGTCCTCAGCGCGAAAATAATCGTTCCTCCTGAAGAAGGATTCACATTGTCTTGCGATTTTACACATTCCTGAAAATTAAGTCATCATTTGAGACTCACTGCTTACCGTTTCGAGAGTTGGAAATGAACTCCGGAGAGAAACTCCGAAGAGAAATCTCTTGCGGAATTCGATATCTGATGACAAGTTGATTTTGCAGATGGCGCCAATGCCAGTACTCCATTGAGGTCGCTAATGTTGAGTTTCTCGTACAGAGATTGTAGTGTAACATGAGACAAACCAGCATCTGCCAGCTTCTAGACCATGTTTGTCGAAAGATGAAGCCCTCCATCGAACGTCTGGATGGTATCTTGTCGTTGCTCGGAGAAGATGGCTCGATCGAAGGTCTCATTCGGCGATGCACATTTACCATGATTGACCGATATAATTGTTCATGTGCAATTTGAAGCGGAGGAGTGAAAACAATTTGGAGTGAAAAGAATTTGCTTTGACGTCTTCCAGATTGTCATGAGCGTCAAACTTAGCGGAAATCAGGGCTTCATATACATCAACAATTTGTTGGTCGTCACAGATTTCGCAAATTTCTATGAATAATTATCAAGGTACTAGAGGTATGAACAAGCCTTGGCTTCATTGATCCTTTCTTAACAAATGCGAGTTTTTTCGTTGTTGTAATTTACAATTTATCGAAGGAAATATCAACAATCTTTCTGATAAGTTTATAATTAAGATGAATATTTTAAATAGCCCATTTCCGAATTACCCTTGGCCTCATTTTCAAAACGAGGCCTCGTGCTCAACCATTCTTGTGAAAATGAGTTTGATTTGCATGTGAATGAAGACTTATTATGGTATGAAAGGATGAGCACCAGGACTCGTTTTGAAAATGAGGCCAAGGGTAATTCGGAAATGGGCTATTAGAATTAAAGTCTTATCTACATCTTTACGATCTCTTGTTTACTGAAAATTATGTTTATTTTTATGGCAACATTTACACCTCTCCATCTCCGCTTACAAAACTGTCAATGTTTACAATCCTGGATCCAACAATGATTTTAATTTCCTTTTCATCTTCCACTGAGTTATTTAGGAAAGTTCTCGGTCATTTCATTTTATTAGGAATCAAATTCAATGCGAAACAAATCGTAGCACTCAGAGGTATCAAATTAAATTTTTCGCGAAACAAAGCAAGATCTACCGAATACACTCGATACGACTTATTGATGGGGTGTCGACCTCACCGTCCTCGTTTAGCTCTTTAAATAAAATTCTTTTGACCACTTTCGGCAAGAATCCTGCCATCCGAACATTCTCCTACCTGCTTTCAAGAAGTAAACTGTCCATTTTTGTTTCTCAAACAACCGCTTCCCCTGGGAACAATAGAGGTACCCAGCAACTTTGAAACGCTCATGGCGGCCATGTTTGTTTACAACTCCCGCGCACCATCGCTTATTTCTCGCGAGTAATTAGCTTGCGTGTATCTTGGAATCCAATCTCCGCGCGGTCAAATAAACGCAACTTCCAAAGCCCAGTTTTCGTGAACTCGATTAAGAAATCGAAATCAAAACGCACGCTCGCCATTAATACATCCTATTGACGTTTGTGCTCTTCAGCCGTTGTCATTATCAAGCTGATTTCTTTCTATTTTTGCCATGAGTCCATTTTGTCGCCTGTGTAGTGACAGTCTTAAACAAGTCGGTATAAACTGGAAACACGTTTTAAAACATTCAAAAAAATTACCTGAGGTCATGGGGAACTCAGAATTTTATAGAAACGTGGAAAGGCGAGTCTTCAAAACATTTAAGAGAGAACTTCTTGCCGGAAATATCAAAGGAAAACCTGTCTTTTATCATAAAGACAAGCGTTTACAAAACCCAAGATTGATATTTCATTGCCCGTTCGATTTTGCCGTTGGGAAGTTTCCAGTTACACCATGGAGCATCGCAACAGAGGAAACTTACTTTGTAAGATTCGTATGTACTACCTCACGATACTGCAACCGCTGTGAATGGTATGTGGCCAGAACAGTCATAACAATGTATCCGGCTGAAGAGCCCAACGAATGATCTCTCAGTATGTTTCCGATGATTTCCACATTGCTTTCGACTTTCTGCTAAACAAGGATATTGATGTTCTCGCTACATGGTTCTCAGATAACTTTCTACAAGTCAAGGCATCAAAAACGCAAGTAATGACTTTGGGTAGATCCCAATATAATTTTGACTCTAAACTGAACAGTAGAAGTTTTATGCCTCAGGAGACGCTAAGAATTCTAGGCGTTTTACTAAATAACAAACTGCATTATTCTTAAATTATAGAAGGCATACGTTTTGCCCCATTTTCAATATTGCAGCCCTATTTTGTTGAATATAAGTGAGAATAATTTACCTAACTCTGCTAAATATGCCAGGCCTATAACAGAGTTTCGGAAATGCATAAAAAATAAGCGCGAGGAAATTGTCGATATATTGAAAAGGAGACTAGAGATCAGCCACGTGTCTCTTTCTTTCTCTCTCTCTCTAGACGTAAAGTGTGGCACATTTTTCACCTTTCCGTCTCCCTCAAAAAGAAACGTTAATAAAAGATTTTCTTCGGAGTTAAGGCTATAGATCTATCATTCGAAACTATCTTCACATCATGCGCAAGTACTGGCTCTTTTGATAAGTTGTTCGTTAATTTATAGCGTGTTAATGACGAAAATGTTACCAAAGTGCCACATGTTAGGGTAACAGCGATTTTTAAGGGGTAAAAGCCCATTTCTATGGCTTTAAAGGGATAGATTCGCGACTTATAAATGCTTGTAGGTTCACTCGCTTACCCTTTAAATTTTCTAAAAATACCTTTGTGCTGACCAATCCGCAACATCGAGTGCAGACATTTGAAGTTTAAAAGTATTGAAAACGTTGGAGTGGGAGAGGAACTGAAAAAAGGCGTGAAGTGGTATTGAGGTTAGGGCGCTTAGATTTTTTCTTTCACCAATGCGACGGATTGTTTTTTTTTTTTCTCTGAAAGAGTTAAGGAGTTGGCAAAGGTTGTGCTTTTCCCTTGACAAGATACTGAGGATTGCACGCTCTTCTCGTCAGTTGTTTTTTTCAGCAAGAGCACACATTTTCCGGGCTCCATAACGTGCTGAAGCCAAGTGAGATGTTGAGAGAACACGAGGAAAGCTTATAAATCAAGAACCGAGAACTACCTTTTTATCAAATTACCCTTTTATTCACTACTAAGGAAAAAAAAAACTCATTTTTCTGTGCCTTCTTTAGTCCTTTTTTTGTAGGTATTAAACAGTGATGGTTGCGTTTTTTTGTTGCATCTCAGCCGTTATCTCTGATGTAAAAACTGATGTTGTAAAGTTGGAATTTTTCAGTTTTGCAGTTTCTTTGCCGTCTCATATCACGTTGAAAATGATCAAAATTCGAACGGCTCTATAAGTTTCCCGTCATTTTACAGCTCTGAGAGTTATGTTTTTAATCATCGCACAAGAGTTTGGAAAGAAAGGTTATGCATACTTAATCCTATCGTAGGATAGACACAAATGTTAAAGTCGAATTAACCTCCTTAACAAAAAACAATCTCAGCAGAATTGCACATTTCTCTCAGGAGCCCGTGCACCTAAGCATGATTAGTCAGCTCACATTGAACCTGTAATTAAAATCTTCATTAAAATTAGTCGATGAACTGTCATTTTGGTGAGTTTTAGGATCGTTTTGTAACAGGTAGAGTCAACATTAGTCACAGGTTTATACTTCACACAATACAAGTCACACTATAAAACGAGATACCGTGTGATGGCCGTGACTCTTTTTAATTACTCAATTTTAATAGGGATCGGCTCATTTTTCGATTCTCTGTTGTTGTTGTTTTTTTAATGAAGATTTCTTTGTTGTTGTTTTTTACAAGCCAAAGTCGACGAACTGTTGTTGGAATCTATTGATTGGGTGGGCAAAATGCAAGTTTAATTAGTAAGCGGTATTTATCCTCATTAAATGTTTCCCCTAGTTGAGATTTGGGAATTAAAAAGAAAGTATTCCCCTCTAAAACAAGCATTTATTTGAAAAATATCTGCTATAGGTAATTCGAAGGTGATATGGCAATCAATTTTCCTTAAAATAAATGCTGGGCCCTGTGTTGTATTAGTAAACGCCCTTCCTTCTGAGTTGATTAGAATTAACAGTCCGTTAGAAAAAAAATCAAATTTAGCTAAACTAAACGGGTTATACTGGAAATGAAGCTGAAAAGTATTAGAGAATGTTTCCAGCAGTTTCTTTCAGTTGCGTACATATATGTTTTTGCCTGATTAAGTAGGTATTATTTCTTGCGCAGTTTTTATGAAATCTTATTTTTTACTTACTACAATTACAACGCAGCGACTCTTCAATCATGTTTCCATATCAATTAGTGATCAACTGTCCGTCATCACTAGGTCACATTATAAAACTTTTCATCGAATTTTTATACCTGTTATTAAGTGAAATGAAAGACTTGATCCAAACAAAAATCTTCTTTCATCAACTTATAGACTTGATGCATGGATTACCACAGTTTAAAAGCAAGACTCGCAGACTTGAGGAGTGTAGAATTAGAAGCGCTTCGTCGAGGAGACAACAAGGCTGCAGATAGGGTAAGTTACTAAAAAATGCCTAAATGACACACTACATGTGGCTTCAAATGAATGTCCTTAGACAGTAAGGGAAGAGGCTAAACCCCATTCATGCTAAGACGTATTTGCTTTAAGAGTGCGTAGATTAAGTTCAAAGCTTTTGGTATTGTGCCCACATCCAAATATCGAAATCAACGACTGCGGAAAAATTTAGCGCTTACGTTGATGATAAAGTGGATGCAAAGAGTTGATGGATTGTCAATAAAACGGAAACAGAATGTCACAAAAACACTTTACGGTGTATGGGTGTATGGAGCAAGATTTAACTATACGTATCTCAAGCATTTCAATGAAGTATAAACGTTGCCAATTGGACCTCCTACAGTGACACATGGTAGTGGACTATTCGTTTAAACAAGGAGTGCTTTTATTGATACTTGCACACATTTTGCGTTTCTGGTCACCTCTTTCATTCTTTATAACATGCAATACATGTTTTAATTTGTTACGGCTATTCCTCAACAAGGCTTTACATTTTAGTCCGTTCCGTTCCTCGTTTTTTGTATGTCATGTAGACCACAATCCTTCAGTAGTGATTTGACTCCCTATACTTTTTCGCACGTGGAAAAGCGCTTGTAAAATTTTAGGTACTTTAAACTTATATGTGCACGATCCTTCGCAGTAAAGCACTATTTGAGCAATAGTGAAAATCAGACCTGAAAAAAATTTCAGGCCTGTACGGGACTCGAACCACTGACCTCTGCGATACTAGTGCAGCGATCTATCAATTGAGCTAACAAGCCAACTGGGAGCAGGCCATCAAATTAATTCGACATGAACCCGTAGATGATAAATCAAACAACAACAAACATATGAAACATATGTATGAACTGCGGTTATGAAACGTATATGTGCACGATCCTTCGCAGTAAAGCACTATTTGAGCAATAGTGCTTTACTGCGAAGGATCGTGCACATATACGTTTCATAACCGCAGTTCATACATATGTTTCATATGTTTGTTGTTGTACTTTAAACTGTTCCTTTTCTTCTGCTTACCGCCCTTCATCATGTGGTTTTTACGGCTCCCTGAGTCTCGTTATCCTTGATAAAAGGACGACCGGATCATTTTGCAAATATTGGCATTCTTCACCGTCATTAAACTCTTTGGTCGAAGCGCTGTTCTGTTATTATTCGACATCTTCGCCGCTTTATGTGTCCGACCCAGACATAATTATACATTTTATGTTCCCATCGGCAATGTGAGTGTAGTTTACCCAAACAGCGAAGTCTGAAATATATATTGTTCTTCTCTAAATATGTGAAAGCACTTATTTCAGTAACTAACAACCACATAATGGACTAAGACATATCCAAGAAATAAGAGAGCCGGGTTATTTTGTTATTCCTTGAACTCAGTTGAGAGGCTAACATACTTCTTTTCATCTTACATAGTTCAAAACTGGGTTTTAGAAATAGACCCTTGTTTTATGTTCTATTTCAAATTTACGAAAAGATGTTGCCACCACTGGTCATTTTGCCTGCGGCCAGTAAATTTCCCAGGATCCCATGGGAGGGGGGAGAGAGGACGAGGTCGAAAAATTAGAGTGTTGTTGCTGCTCAGAAAAACAAAGGTTGTGTTTGTTGAACTCACCAAAATGGTCAATTCGAGCCGTAAACGAAATGGTGCATCCCTCGGACAAACGAGTGTTTTCGTCGCTCCATATCAGCATTGTCCAGGAAGATTCTATCAGTCAAGCCTCGTCAACTGGAAGCTCATCATCCTTGTCAAGGAGGAGAAGAGTGCTCGAATGAAAGCGGCTATCGCAAACCTTCAAGCAAAACAGTTATCGGAACGAATCGAGAGAGAAACGAAGCGTGTGAAAAGGAATTTAAAGAAGAGATGGCTCAAAGGGAATTGGAACTAAAAATGGAACGTCGTGAACGTGAACTTGACCTCCTACGGAAGAAAAGCAGCGGAAATCGTGCCTAATGCATTGATTGATAGCCTCATAGAAGGTCAGGAGAACTTTTTCCAATTGAGCTTCAATAGCACGCAATCAGACTCAAGTGTGGCCTTGCTCCAAGGACAAGAACATCAGCGACTGCCCCCTTCGAGCTCTTCAAGTTCACAGGCAAACCTATGGAGAGGCCAAAGTTTATTGAGACGTTTCGTGACCAGATTCACAAGATAACACTCACTGATTCACATCATATGGCCTACTTATTTCAAGACATATATTTAGACAATGAAGCTAAGAAAGACACTGAAACACCACTTTGGAAATCCTATCAGTGTCGCTGCGGCTTACTTGAACAACTTGCTAGCTAGTGCCTTTTTTCCGGCAAATGATAGACAAGCGTTACGCGTCTACTACTACCAAGTGAAGGCTTTTACAGCGTGGTGTGTAAAGATGGGCCAGTCTGGTATACTTCAAACCAACGAGGGTATCTCAATAGAGCAACTATGCGACTACCGATACACCTCAGAGTGAAATACTATGAGTATGTAGATGAAGGTACAGTTAGGTTTACAGCAGTAAAGTTTGAGAAATAGTTGCGAAAGCGAGTGGAAACATTGAATCCCTTGAGGATTTCATATGCGATGATTGGAATGTGAAGCTGAGATCTACTAGAGCAAAGTAAAGCATTAAACTAAACCCCTTGCCACGGTGGCAAAGCTCCCATCGGAAGTTCCGCTGGACAGCAAAAGTTCTCTAGACCCAGTCATAATTTCAATTACACCCCTGGCTGTGAATGCAGGGCTCCCTATTGAAGCCCAGAGATAAGGCAATATTTTCAGTGAGCCTGGGGAAAGCAAAACTCAGTTCCAAAGAAAGGGAAGTGGATAAGAAGATTGTGTCAGTTGACAAACTAAACATCCCATTCCTAAAAAAATGGCGAAAGGGGTGGCCATCGAACAATGGATTCGTTTATCAGGTGTCGAACTTCCTGAACTTGATAGCTCTGAGGTAGTGCTTTTCATTAGATCTGACATGGCTCATCTACTAAACCACCTTGAAGTCCACCAGGGACGAGTAGGTGAGCCCATCGCCATGATCGAAGACGCCCTTGATTGGACCTTCTTTGGAAATGCAACTAAAAGACTATGCGAAATGATCAATGCGAACTTTAAATTTCTTGCGTTAAACGAAGAACCCCCTGAGGGGGTTGGGTTCAACGATTTTGGGAGGTTGATTCCTATACGAGAATGCAAGCACCCTACGAAATCAGGTTATCTTTCGAAGATGAAAGCTTCTTGGTTATTTTACAGAGCAGCACGGTAAAGAAAGAGGACTATGCTATGGAGACGAGACCCGATCGTGCCAAACAACCGCGCGATAGCCGTCTCAACTACGACGACAATTAAGAAGAATCCACAACCGGCGGAGAAATACTAGAAAGTCATAAACGATTATGTCAGTAAAAGACACACGAGAAGGATGACATCAGAAGAAGCTAAAGTAACCTCCTCCAAAACATGGCATCTACCTTACCATGCAGTATTGAACCCTTTAAAGGTCGGGGTAGTTTTTGATACGTTAGCAAAGTTTGACTATGTTTTCGAAGCGGAAGGATTGGTATCATTGTGGACATTGAGCGAATGTTTCACCAGGTTTACGTTTGTGTGAAAGATAGAGAGTCTGCGATTCTTGTGGAAGGACTTAGATGACACACAGAGACCAAATGAGTATCAGACGACGGTTCACGTGTTTGGCTTTATCGACTGGTCGTGCTGTACGAGCAACGCATTGAAACGAACCACTCTTGACCAAAATGGGAAATTTAGTGGAGACGCGATTTATGCCGGAAATAAGAACTGCTATGGGTATGACCTGCTTACTTTAAAGCCAGACTCAGACTAAGTTATAGCTCTAGCAAAAGAGTTGATAAAAATCTTAGACTTTTCAAAAAGTCACGGGAGCTCGCTAAAGAAGGAATCACCAGGGACTTCAACCCCCCCGTATCACATATGGGAGGAATATTTGAGGCGATGGAGAGCTACGAAGGCTGTGGTAAATGACCAGCTAGGTCCTACTCGAAAAAACACTCCATGCAGTCCTTGTCGAGACAGAAGCTATAGTAAATGGGCAACCACTCACCCCAGTTGGTGATGACATTAACTATTACGAGGCGTGAACACCAAACCATTTCCTCATCGGATGAGCATCACCGAGCACCTCACCTGGTCAATTTGAGGTCGCGAAGTTAACAGCCGTAAGAGGTGGAAAAAGGGTGC
Source organism: Stylophora pistillata (assembly GCF_964205215.1). Classification (NCBI taxonomy): domain Eukaryota; kingdom Metazoa; phylum Cnidaria; class Anthozoa; order Scleractinia; family Pocilloporidae; genus Stylophora; species Stylophora pistillata. Next base: position 23,261,280 of record NC_142523.1, read on the forward strand.
AGTTGTGGCTGACATGATATGGCGACGACAGCGTAAAGAGTACTCACCTAATTTGTCGATCCTGTCAAATGGAACTAGGAAAGGCGCAACCTTGAGGAAGGCGATTTGATCCTGTTAAAAAATAACGAGGCAGCCCGGTCCTACTGGCCCCTTAGACGAGTGCCTAAGACGCTTACCGGAGATGATGGGGTAGTGCGGATGGCATAAGTGAAAAGCTCTACAGGAATCCTCATGCGACCAACCGCGAAATTATGTTTGATGGAAGATTCTGCTCGGTAGAGTGAACAATGACGAAAAGAACGTTAGTGGGAACATTCGTAGAATAGGACTCCTTTTGTTGTCGTTCGTCTTGTAGACTCACTGGTTGGGGGATGGGAATGTTGCGGCTGCTGGCCATTTTTCCTACGGCCGGTAAGCTTTCCAGGATCCCACATGATGGGGGGGAGAGAGTACTAGATCGAAAAAATAAAGCGTTGCTGTTGTTCAGCAAAGCAAAGTTTCTATTAATTAGACTGACTAAGGGTGCTGATGATATTTTCACCCTATTAGTATAGTCATAACTTATTTTATCAATTGAAAGCAATGTATAAATACTTGGAAAAACGAGACGGCTAACACGTGGTAATATACTTTACATTTTAAAATTAATTTTCTTAATTTTTCTTTAGTGCAAAGAAAGAGCATTTGCCCTCAGGAATCAGTGGACGACTTATCAAGCCTCCCTGTGCTCGCAACTGGAGACATTTAACGAAAATGAAAACGAGATTGGCGACGCTAAGAGTGAAGATTACTGCAGATTGGATGATAACCGAGAAGAAATCTCTTCAAAATACCAGAGTGACAAGAGAATTGGTAGTGATGACCAAGGTGATGAAAAAGAAAAACCGTCATTAATGGAAGTTGAATTTAGCAATGAGGGCGAAGATAGCAAGAATACAGAAAGTACCATTGATAAAAATAATGAAGATTGTCAGGAAAGCAAAGACGACAAGATCACTAGAGAGCGTCAAAAAAGGGTTTGCCCGTTTCCACACTGCAACAGCAAGGTTGTTCACCTACCGAGACATCTTAGAACGGTTCATAAGTGTAGCAAAGAGTATGCGAGAACAGCGACATCAAGATTTGGCTTGCGCAGAAAGTACGCGTTTGCGGATAAAGAAAAGGCCTCGGCTGGAAATCGAAAATTAAAAAAGGCGCACACAGAAAGAAGCCAAAAGAAGCCTTGCCGTAAGATGAAAAGGTGCCCTCTTACAGGTTGCATGACCACTACTAACCGACTGCCTCAGCATCTGCAGAAAGTTCATAAACTACAGCGCACGTCTCCTAAGTATAATAAAGCTCTTTTAATGGCAAAGGTAATCTCACGTGATCAACCTCATATTTTCCTCAGAATGAAGCAGGAAAGTGAAAGATACCAAGGGCCAGCTTTTGAAGATGCACTGTCGGTAGACGAGGATGGTGAGGAGGTTGAGATAACGGAAGACGACGCCTCGGGTAGGTCAGACGATAAAGAGGCTGATGCAACTGAAGCGAGGTGTGACTGTGCTAGCCAGGCATTTGGCAATATCAACATTAAAGGTGATGACGTTTCAAACACTATGAGCGCACTTAGAGACTGGCTTCTTTCACCAGATGGGGGCAAGAAAGACAGGAAGACAGCAAAGCAACACGTTTCCCAATTACGCAAGGTGCTTTCAGTGGTTGGTGAAGGATTTATGCTATCCTCTTTATTGGACACGAAAAGAATTAGGGATAACTTTCTTCAACGTTATGCAGCAGAGAAGTACCACGCAGCCACTATCAAGTCATACCTATTGAGTCTGCAACACTATTGCTCGTTTTTGCTCGCAGATCAACCCAGCGGCGTCGTATTCGATAAAGAGCATGTCCTCAGCTTACGTGAGAAACTGAAAAGGTGGTCGGCATCATACAAGCGCGAGAACAACAGACGCAGATGGGAGAAAATGGAGGAAGATAGAAACGCCCTCATCACTCCCGAGAAAATAGGTACATTCGAGAGAAGCCAGGCAGCAAGAGATGCAATCATTCTTCTGGGTCAACTGTGCGGGGCCCACGCTATTCAGATAACCCAAGAGAAGTACACTCTTGTGAGGGATTATCTGATCGCACAAATAATGATTGATAACGCCAACCGCGCAGGTGTCGTAGCATGTATGACTGTCATGGAATTTGAGAGAGCCACACTCGAGGGCGACCGTTACGTTGTTCGCGTCCTACATCATAAGACCGTGGACACCCATGGTCCCGCACAAGTGGTGTTGACGAGCCATCTGTATAACTACATCAAAGTTTTTATGAAAGAAATCCGATCCCAGCTACCCGGTGCCGCTCTTCTAGAAAAGCAGACAATGTTCCTCTCCTGGTGTGGAAAGCCAATGGAATCCAGCCAAATGACTAAAGCCTTGGGGTCAATTTTTAAGAAAGCAGGGGTAAATGGCCCAGTACATCACACGCTTTATCGCAAGAGTGTGGTCTCACATTGTCACGAACAACACAAAGAGATCAGTGGCAACCTAGCTGACCTGATGGCTCACCGAGAGCAAACCGCAGAGAAGTACTACCGAGTGTTCGAGAAGAGCAAAAGTTCAGTGAAAGCCTCACGAAAATTATCCGGAATAATGCGAAATGATACTTCGCTAGAACCACTGGATGGGACTGAAGATGAAAACGAGGAAGGGACTGGCGATGCAAAAGCAACTGAAGTGGAAACCCCGATGTCGGGAAGAAAGATATGGAGTGAAGAGCTAAAAAGCGCTGTCCGGACACTGTTTGCCGAGGAGATTGCTGCGCGAAACATCACGATTTCTTGCGTTAGACAGAAAATACAGAGCAATCCAGTACTATGCGGTCTGGTTCCCAAACGCGTATATGACAGGGTCCGGGCAGAATGGCGGTTCAATAGCACACCTGACGACTTGGGAAAAGAAACAGCAAATCCACCAGAAAAAGAAGAGACGATTGACAACCGCGTCAAAAGAATGTTTCAAGTGAAAGAAGACGACCAGCAAAGTAGTGCGTCATCAGACATTTTGTCCTCTACTGAAGCCACTACGAAGTCCCAAGGCTTGTTTGCCGCTGAGCATGTTCAAATTCTGCTACATCTCTTTCAAGATATTATAAACGGTTCCCCAATTTCAAAACAAAAAATTAGTGCTACTTTACAAAATGACAAAAATGGCAAATCCCTGTTATCGAAGTTCACCTTGGCACAGATTGTGAATCGGTTAAAGTATGAAAAAAGCAGAAAAGAGAGAAGTAGAAAGCCACAATGTAAAGACTGACAAACCAAACAGACAATGTAATTTGGTTATATCACCGTAGAGTTAAAGAGCTGACGTTTCAAGCGTTAGCCCTTTCACTCTGACGAAGGGCTAACGCTCTATACGTCAGCATTCTAACTCTTTACAGTGGCCAATTTACAACTTCAACCTAGTTGATAGAAACAAATGAACTTGTTTCCCCCACTGATGCAGCAGCACAGTTTCTTTAGAAACTTACCCCCTTTAACCAAACAACAACCTGATGGTCTCTTTGAGCGGGTTAAGATGGTAAACAGAGTTTCTCAGAACTATTAGAGATATAGAGTCGGTGGAAGTTTTAACCGAGTGTGTCAGTACTGTTGCTCAAAACAAACTGTTCACTTCTGTGATCATCGATTTTCTCGTTTATACATCCAAAACATAAGTTAGTTCCTTTCTAACGAAAAAAAAGGAGTACGTATGATGCACGATCCTCGCAGTAGATAGCGCTATTTATGCAATAGCGAAAATCAGACCTGAAAAAAATCAGGCCTGAGCAGGCCGTTAAGTTGATTCGTAATAAACCCGTGAAAGTGATAAATGAGATACAATGAATATATGAAGTTCATATATATATATATATTTTTTTTTTTTGAACTTCATATATTCATTGTATCTCAAAAAGGAGTACGTTGAGCAAGAAGTGACTTAGAAATACTTGATTCTTAGTTTTTGCGTTAGGCCTTTAAAGCGTTAATCGAGCCAGTTACTCTAAGTAAAGAAATTTGCCATGAGTTTAAAATTGTTGGAAAAGCATGTATCCGCCTTAAAAATTTCCGTTTCATGAACTACAAACGCTAGTTTTCTAAACAGAAGGGCTTGTAGGTTCATGAATGTTTGGTTGCATCATTGCTTTAACTATTCTGTGATGGATAACAGACCGTGATACTACCAAAAAATTTCCTTCACTTTACTTCGAATTGCATCGCCTGGACGATTTGTCTTCCAGCAATACAAGTAACCCGATCAATGAACACAAGGCCGGACTGTATCTGTAGCTGTGAGTTGGAAAGGCTCCAGGCCAGAATTATAATCTACTTTGCGAGGGAAAAGCACGTGAGTAGTGTTTCCATTGAAGCAGCCGCTAACAGATTCTCCAAATCTCTCAATTTTGTCAAGTAGTTGGTAAAGGCTCTCGAGCAGAGCAGCGTGCGTAATGTTCACGCGCGCCAGCACCTCAGTCACATGACAAAACTGAGTCACGTGACAAAACAAAGTCACGTGACAAGACTAAGTCACGTGATCAAATAATGTTTCCTAAGGATGGGCCGATACGGTTTTTCCGAATCCATACGATACTTAAGAATTGTTTCATGCTTAACGTGCGTATATCGAGTTATGGATGCACGCGAGGAGTTGGAGAGCGCGAGAGAAGCGTAGGAGTTGCTCGAGGCACAGCCGAGAGCAACTCTAGCTTCTTGAATGCTCTCCAAACTTCCCAAGTGCATCCTTAACTCGATACACGCACAGCTAAAAGCGTGAAACAATTTGGGCGCTGAATGACGTTTTTGTAATGTTTTTTGAAATGAAAGTTGCCCGAAAATGTTAGCGTCTCCGATTGTTTTGTTGATTTTAAGTAATTAAATGGTTTTCGGTAGAGTTAACAAATGTAACCAAAAAAACGTCATCAACAGAGACGTTTACCTTTAAAAGTCGCCACAGACCAATTTTTAGTCTTCTTAGTTCTTGCTGAATGTCGTTCAGCAAAAATTTTCTCCAGCTACTGTTCCGATAAATTCGGGAAACGGGCCTGTTGTGTTTCGTTTTCGTAGTGCTTGTTGGCTTGACTACTTGCGGGAAGGTCGAAAGCCCAAGAAAAGTTTGGTTGGTCTTTGATTTACTAATATCGCTTTCCGAAACTTCAACTTAAGGAACTCACAGGACGGAAATTTTGCAGCTATTTTGAAACTACACACGTCATTTTATCGAGCACGGCCGTGTGTACAGAAAGATTTTGTCCATGTTGACGCAATAGGAATTAGATAGGAATAGCGCGCGCTATTTTATAATTAACAATTGGTTCATGCCTTAGCGTGCACTATCGAGTTTTAGAACATAGCTAGCAGAGTCGCGCAATCAAATTCATTATACGTAAGCGTGCTCAAAATCCCGATAGTGCACGCTGATAGCGTCAGCAAATCCGACTTCGCCAGAAATTTTTTTTTCGCGCGAGCGGCCATTGCTAGTGCGGGGAAAAATAATACATTTCGCGACAATAATGGATACAAACAGAAACTCGGCCTGCTAGTCCGAAAACGAAGACAATGTCTCGACCTTTTCCCATGGGCTAGAGTTCTTAAATGAGGCAGAAAAAGAGAAAAACAAAGGAAAAGGAGACTCGGCATCAGCGCCGTCACGATTCGCTTTAACTGATATTGTTGTCCGTTTTTCGCGTCGCATTTGATGCACAATTCCACCGGTTATGTTCTTAAACAATTGGTTCACGCTTTCAGCTGTGCACTATCGAGTTATGGAGCACGTGGGAAGTTTGGAGAGCACTCAAGAAGCTAGAGTTGCCCTCGGCTATCGCCTCGGGAAATTCTTACGCTTCTTTCGAGCTCTCCAAACTTCCCGCGTGCTCCATAACTCGATAGTGCACGCTAAAGCATGAACCAATTGTTAAATGGAGCACGCGGGAAGTTTGGAGAGCACGAAAGAAGCGTAAGAGTTGCCGGAGGCGATAGCCAAGGGGAACCCTAGCTTCTTTCGTGCTCTCCAAACTTCCCACTTGCTCCATAACTCGATGGTACACAGCTGAAAGCACGAACCAATTGTTTTAGAACATAGCTTGTGGAATTGTGCATCAAATCCGACGCGAAAAACGGACAACAATATCAGCTGAAGCGAATCGTGACGGCGCTGACGGCGAGTCTCCATTTCCGTTTTGTTTTATTTTTCCTTTTCTGCCTCATTTAAGAGCTCTAGCCCAAGGGAAAAGGTCGAAACATTGTCTTCGTTTCCGGACTAGTAGGCCGAGTTTTTGTTTGTATCCATTATTGTCGCGAAATATATTATTTTTCGCCGCGCTAACAATGGCCGCTCGCGCGAAAAAAAAAATTTCTGGCGAAGCGATTTGCTGACGCTATCAGCGTGCACTATCGAGATTTTGAGCACGCTTACGTCTATTGAATTTGATTGTGCGGCTCTGCAAGCAATGTTCTAACAGCGTTTTTCCTCGATATTGGATGAAGGACGTACTCAAGTCTAATCTCCTGGTCGTCAATGAATTTACTCTTGCAGTGCTCACACGCCATTACCTAGACTGGTACACTGCGGTGCCCATTGCTCAATCCCAGTCCGACAGTTTTTTATACTCCTTGTCAGCGATTGGTTGCTAGCGTGAGACAAGGCGCGGATAGGTCACGTGCAGTATCAGAGGCACAGATATTTTCGCAAGTAACGGTATTTTCCGATCCGACCTCAGTATCTCTAGTGTCGAATATTTGCAATCGGTATCGGCCTATCCTAATTAATTTTTTATGAAAAAAGGTTTTTCTCAGCATAGAAGGGGATTATACATGTATGTTAATCATCAAACAGACGAAGATGAAATGTGCGAAAAGAGTATCAACATCTTAAGATAGAAAAAGATTCATATACTATGTAGGTTCATCGAGTTACGAAGTTCTAACGTTCAAATTCGGTCGAATTGCACAGTGGTGGAAGTAGCTAGTGTAGGTCTATAAGGCGTTTACGGGGGTTTATGCTGGAGAAATGGCCTACTTTTGTCAATCTTATAATCTGGGTAAGTAAAGTGTCTAAACTTTAGCTTTCGTTCAGTCCAATTAACTTTGGATGATGTTAATTTTTACTCTTAATTATAGTGAGTAGCAAGAATTGAGCCTTTTTCCAGAATATCTTTCTATTCTGTTAAATATGTTGATGATCCGGAACTGTAGGTTTGATTTGATTCAGTAACAACTCACAATAAGAGTAACTATTGCAGTCAAAGTCGTTTATCTTTTTTTCCTGTGATCCATATTTTTATATTTACGATTCCCTGCTGATGTTACACATCGTCAACCTTTTGGTCAACTTTTATCACAATAAAAAACAAGACTACAAGACAGAAGTTTAGTTGAAACAGATGGCTGTCTGAGGAAGAAAAAGGAAGAGTGTACATTGTCATATTTCCTACATCAGTATTGTGTGTAGTAAATGGTTTGAACTCTGGGGTAACATGTGAAAGTGTAGTGTTGGGTGAGTGTAGTCCTGAGAAGGACTGTTGTCAGTGATGGAGACTGACGTTTCAAGGTGGAACCCTTATACCATTGCATAACCAATAGCGACTTTAGGCGTCATAAGGCAATCTAAGGCAACCTAAGGCCCAAGAGGAGGCTTTGAAACAGATGACCTGATTGCAGGTGGACCTGGCCTCAGTTATCATACTGACCCAGGACTGATACGGTACTATAACAAAGAAAGACAGGAAAAAGTACATTAAAGTTGTAATGTTACGAAAGTGTCATATTAGTTACCAATGTGCCACATGTAAGTTACCAATGTGTCACATGGGTTACAAATGTGCCTTACCAGGTTACAAAAGTGCCTTTTCATCTCTCTCTCTCTCTGTGTTTCCTCAATTCTGAAAGATGTAATTTCTGATATTTGATTGACATGGGAACAGCCTAGTCAGAAATTAATATTCTGACAGCAAGTTGAAAAGGTTTGCGTGGCATCACAGTAGTTTTGGATTATTTAAGCAAAAAAATGTAAGTCATTCTGGGTCAGTCAGTCTTAGGTTTGACTGCTGTCTTTTTTCTTATTTGATGTAATTTTGTTTTACAACTCTGTAAAATATCCATGCGTTTATTGATTTTTTGGTGTGATTAGTGCAGCACAGGTTATTTTTGTAGAACCCTTCAGTTTCAGTGAATGTAGTGTATTGCAGATTGTATTAGGGTACATCTACTACTAGACTGGTAGACTCATGCATCCTGAATAAACTTTTATTGATAACTCAGCTAGTATTTGAAGTGTTTGTTTTTAAATTGAAAACCCAAAGAATACCTGAAACAATCTAAAAGGCTGCTCAAAATGGTTTCGACTCTTCAGTGGATGGTATCTTCCATGCTGTTTTTGTTTCTTTCCTTGATAAAAGGTGTTGTGATTACTCCTTAACATGTCACGTTACAATGATGATACTACAGCTACTTTAAAGCATCCTTTGTTTTCACTTCATGTGCCATTTTACCCATTCACCCCTAAGATTGACCAGTATCTAATTTCTCCTTACAATATCACCCCTGAATCAAACAGTAAGACTGTCACTGGAATATAGGAAATGATCATCAACAGAAGAAGCTCTTTATTGTTAAACATATTCTCCTTGTCAGCACCTTATAAAATGTATAAGAAACAGTATTGAGAATATGCATACTGATGTTATGAGGTAAAAAAATTAGTTTGGTTATAGCCCCTTTGTTTATAACCCTCTAACCTTCAAGAGTGACTGCCATCTAATACTCTCTACAGCATCTTTCTGAATTAAACATTATGCTCATGAGAATAATGGAAATGACCAGCAATGAAAGAGACTTTCAATTGTTAGCCAATTCACCTAGTTAGTAGCTAAAGAAATCTGAAGAAAAAAATAATTATAGAGAATGCATACTGATGTTAGGGTGAATATAATTATAACCAGTATATCAATATTCATGTCTAAGTATCTGTGCATATAGTTCAAAGCCCTGATCTTAATTTTTTGACATTTTCATGCCCTAATACATTGATACAATAGTTTGATATGTAATAAAATTTCTAAAATTTCATAGTTGCTTATGAAGGCCATATATTCATTTTTCGGATGATCTCCCAGCTATGGACATCGTCAGTTGACATACTAGTTGTCCAAAAAGTTTTAAATAAATTAAATAGTATGCTGGAAACCCCCAAAAAATCATAAATGTTTAGGGCTCACAGATAGATTAGCCACACATGGGTATGTTGAAAAAGTATGAACTAATTGAAACAATTGCCCTCTTTTGGTAGAAAATCACTTGGGCATGGAAATCAAATTAATTCAGGAGTCAAGGCTAATCCATGCACTGGCACAGCCACAGCACCCTGCTCCAACACATCTGCCTAAAAAGGAAAAGAATGAAAAAAAAAAAGAAGGAACTGACAAAAAGAAGGCAGGCTCCTGCAGTTCCAACCACTTCTGCCTCAACACAGGATTCTGCAGTTAAAGGTTTGGAGGTTTATGATCAAACCATAAATTCTTCTGTCTGTTTGTTATACATTTTTGAACAATAGTCTCTGAGAATTTACCAGCATGTCAACTTGGTAATAACACTGGTAATAACTTGGTAATAACACTGGTAATAACTTGGTAATAACACTGGTAATAACTTATCTCTTTAACCTTTTACACCCTTAGATCAATATGCATGTTCCAGGGTGTCAAGTGACAACTGACAGTCAGAAAATAGGAATGACAATGGCCCAAAAGAAAAAAAAAAATTAATAAATAGGAATTCTCACCCCAAAATAGTAAAAAAATTGGAGGATTTCTTTGAGTTCTATCCTCCCAGCACTGACCCAACAGCAACTCTGTTCCACAACCCAATGCTTTGATATTTAACAGGCACCAAAACATACATCCACAATGCATTGCTGTATAAACAAAAGCAAGTGTTACCATCTATGTTACTAAGCACAACTCATCCAACAACAATTACCATATTCCATTCCAATTTCATCAGATACATCACAAGATGCCTTTAATTTAAGTCATTAGTCCTTTAAAACTGTGAGAATGATAAGCAACAATAACTGTTTTGACAAACCAAAACAATATCAAAGTTTACCGTCACCAAATGTATGTCTGCCTTACAATAAAAGCCAACCCCCACTTTTGAACATCAACAGCCAAAAAGTCCAACACTATACTGTTTTCGCTCTTTTAGCAGATTGGGTAACCTTAGATTTGCTGGTTTTTTTTGGCAGCATTTGCTGTTGAGGGCCTGGCCTTTTCTAACAGTTTGTGCCGTTTGTCAGTCAACAATTTTCTCTTTTGTCCTATTTTTTTCCAAGCTTTGCATTGCTTGGTCTTGCTTGGTCTTAGAAGTGTTAAGCATCATTGTGGCTACATTTAATTTAACAGTTTATCTGTTGACAGTTGTTGCTGAAAGGGTATCATGTAGTTTTGATGTTGCATGACTCATTAATTCATCAGTTGCTTTCAAGTCTGCTTTTACTACTTCTTCCTCTCACATCAGAGTATCCTCTCACTATCTTGGAGGGACTGTCTTGATTTAGCCATCTCTTTTTTAGCTTTCTGCATTTTTTCTGCCATGCTCCTTCTTTTGCTCAGCTTCCTCCCTCCTCCTCTCATCAAGTTTTTCTGCCTTTGGTTGTGCCTGATTAATGTAGTGTGAGCTGATTGATCTCTTCAATCCTTTTGTGATTGCAATGTTCTCAGGTTGACTATTAACTGGATCATAAAACCTGACTGCCTTCTTTACAGTGCACAGACCTTTAATTGTCACTCATAAAAGCTTCAAACTGGTCTTTTTTGACATGAAGTCTCAGTTTTTGTTGAACTTATCAATTTTAATGGCAATTTCATTTAAAATATTTCAAAATGTTTCTGTGTACCTAGTAAAACCCTAAACAAATTGGAAAAAATAGGAGGCAGGCCAAAAAATATTAAAAAATAAGAACTTGACACCCTGATGTTTTCCATAGATTTCCTAGGGTGCTAACAAGGAGAATTTTTTTGGACAATCACGAGCTTTTTTAGTTGATGATTATTTGTTATTGTTATAACCTTAATCTTTATCCATTGACCTTAACCGCCTCCCGGTTAGCTCAATGGATAGAGCGCTGGACTATTGTGCGGGAGGTCGAGGGTTTGAGCCCCGGCTGGACCAACACTCAGGGTCTTAAAAAAATTGAGAAGAATATGCTACCTTTCTATAACGTTAAGAAATGATTAGATATTCTAGTCTTCTTGGATAGGGACGAATAAATGGAGGTCCCGTCTCCTGCAGGGTTAGGGGCAGGAGACGTTAATTTCCCACGCACGAGATTACTGTGTGTTGGATGTCCTCCCCTGGGGTGGGATGGGTGGGTAAAATAAGTACACTTTTAGTACACTACTTCTGTAATCAAAGAGTACAGCAAAAAAGATACACAAAGTATACTTTCAGTAGACTTGAAGTATAGTTTACAGAGCTACTAAAAGTATATTTGTAATATACTTGTTCCCACCTGAAAATGGAACATCCAAAAGTATACTTGAAGTATACTTGAAAGGTACTGAAAATTTTGCAGTGCACTCTCAGCATACTTCACGAGTAAAACCACTTGTGGCAAACTGACTAGTACAGATATTCATTCATAATATCTTGAATGTATTCAAGATATTATGAATGAATGGCAGCATACTTAAAGTGCACTTCCCTTGCAAACTGGATCTTGGAATTCCCAAAAAAGCTTAGAAATTCCCCCAAAAACCTAGAAATGCCCAAAAATTCCATGTTTATAGCCAACAGGACTTGGAATTCCAAAGAATATTCCTAGGGATTCTTAAAAATTCCAACTCAGAGCACCAATGACTTCCCTGAAATACTGTGAATCTAAAAACTTGCTGGAAATTCCTTGGAATTTATAGGAATTTTTAGCAATGTTTAAGAATTACTGGGAACTTTAGGAAAACTGCAAGGCAACTAATATCAAATAAATGCATGCATTAACTCCCAACTTAAAATTCAAGTTGTCAATGAAATTTATTTACATGCACCGTCAGTGTGAAATAGTTATTCATGCCCTTATTTTGTCAAAATTGGATTATTGTAATGTTCTTCTATCTGGCCTAGAGCAGTCACAAATTAATAGACTACAGTATGTACAAAATTCAGCTGCCCGCCTGCTCACAGCCACCAACAGATACTTAGAAGCCTCCATTGGCTGCCTGTGTCTGCCTATATTGATTTTAAGATACTTCTTCTCGTTTTAAAGTATTAAATGGTCTGAGTCCTCTGTATCTTGTGTGAGGGCCACAAGTTTATTAGCTATGCTATTATGTGTTACCCTCGTAAAATAAAGTCTTTATTATCTTCGTGTAGTGTTGAGACTGTACATCCTAATAGAAACCTAAGATCTTCTAAGAAAAAACTCTTAATGGTACCTAAACGCAATCTTAAAACATATGAATATAGAGCATACTCTCATGGAGCTCCTACTCTGTGGAATGCCTTGCTGGATGATATATGACAAGTGGACCTTTTGACAACATTTAAGTCTAAACTTAAAACCCATTTATTTAGGCAGTTGTAGTTTTGCTTTCTTTGAATTTTCACTAGTCTTTTATTTCACTTTAATTCTTAATTGACTACATTTTTCTTTCACTATTATTGTAAAGCACAGCTGGATCTTTGAGAAGCGTTGCGCTGTATAAGCTATGTATTATTATTATAACTCAGGTTTACATGTTAATTGTTATTTTGCTGTTGTAAATTATATTAACACCAACATGTAGTAATATTAGGATGAAATTTCTTTTTCTTTTCTTAAAAACTTTCTAAAAGTTATCCTCAATTATAGCTTTTCATTTAAAATAGTCCTAGTGAATCAGTAAATTTGGTTTGACACAAATTGTCAATAAAATCTGTTGATTCTTTCTCATGAAATGCAACAGCTTGGGTTATGTTTATTGCAATAAATACTATTCATCAAAAAATAGTCTTTAAAGAATCATTTCATTTGGGATGATGACACAAATGGTATTTTATCCTCTCCTCCCTTAGTCAGGGTTTGACTTAACTTAATGTGGTTGTAACTTCTTTGGATAAAACTCTTGTGTGTAAAAATTCAAATGTAAGCTGTCAAGCAGCATCTTCATGCTCTGCTGTTTGTTTTTGTTGATTCTGCAATGCAAGTTGAAATTCAAAGATTTCTTCTCAATTTTGACTGAACATTCTTGGGAGAGAAGGGCTTAATTGCAGTTAAATAATTGATTTTTTAATTACATTCTTGTTGTAACTGTAATAATTAGTTCGATGAAGTTATCCCAAACTGCAGACTAAGCAGCTGTTTGTCTTTTTCTGCTGGGCTCACAGCTTGCCAAACGTGACTAAAATAATCCCGAAACCCTTAGCTCACTGATAGATTTATTTCATTGTAAAGCGTAAGCTTAAGAAACTGTGGCATGCAAGTGACCGATTCGATTCTCAGGTTTAATCACGTACCAAACATCACAATTTGTACTCACCACAAACTTTCAGAATCCATAGCTTTATAAATGGCCCCTCGACCCTTGGAGCGGCCAGTTGATAATTGTTGTCCCTTCTTTTAGCTTCACGGCGCCAACGACTTGATTTTCATAACAACACTCACACTATTCTCGTTTTTCCATTGAACAACTGTAAAACCAATCTTTAGAGATGTCATATGAAGCAAAACAGTCGAGAAAAGAAATAACTTAACGCACGAGCGATCAACGGATGAAAAGTACATTCAAAGATGAGCGCCAAATGGAATTTCCTTTGTTTCCAATCACGGGTAAGATCACGTGTATATTTTGGGCATTGTCATTGGCTTGTAAAGAGAATCCGCTGGCTTATCTGGAGAAGAATCGAGCGTACTATAAATGCAAGACTTTTGGCCGAAAGCTGTCGAGGAAACAGACTCGAAACACTGACTTGAGTTGTGTTCACGGCAAAGGTGAGAAACAACAGTGTACCTTCTTGATGTGTAATAGCGTTGAAGAGTAATAAAGTAGATGTACCAGTGCCCATATCAACGAAGTTGGATCGTAACAAGCGTTCAGCGACACGTTCCAACACTGCAATCTCAATAATTTCCTCAGTCTTTCGCTTCCACTGAGCTAGCAGCGGTGCCAACAGAGTCAAGTGCGTCTCATAACGACGAAACATTTGTACACGAGAAGGAAGCGATTATAGTACGTTAGAATTCTTGCCTACAAATGAATGCATGTGCACATTCCGAAGCGTTGACCCCTGCTTATGATTTTGTTATGTTTCATGATTTTGGCACATCTCCGGACACGAGACTTATTTTGCATCACAATAAAAGCTTTTGACTTTGGAATCCAAGCGGCCTTTGAGTTTAGAAAGCAAATCTGTGATATGAGTACATTGGATTTAAACTGACAATTTACACTTAATGTAACTGCCTTATGAAAAATGCATTTTCATGTTAAGATTTTACTAAAACTTAGTTTAAATAAAAAATTTCATGATAAGCATGTACAGGTATATACATCTCTTGGTACACTTTGTTTAGCATGTCTTTTATTGAACCAATAATTTATTAGAGTTTTAAGCCTCTAAAATTACTCCTTGTCTTAAAACCTTCATATTCAAGGTATTGATAATTTCTTGGAATTATTTGGATTTCAGGGTTATTTAATTTGCTTCAAATTCAATTCCCATGAATTCCCAGAATTCCACCCTTCTTAACTTAAAGGTAGTTTGTACAGCTGAGAAGTCTTAGGAATTCCTAAGAATTCCAAGTCCTCACAAAACTGGAACCTTCCTTTCCCAGAAATTTGCAGTAATTCCAAGCTTTCAAACCAGAGCTTGTTTGCACATTGAAAATGTTTGAGAATTCCTAGGAATTCCAAGTCCTCACAAAACTGGAACCTTCCTTTCCCAGAAATTCCCAGTAATTCCAAGCTTTTCATATCAGAGCTTATTTGCATAGTTGGGAATGTTTGAGAATTCCTAGGAATTCCTAGAAAACTGGGAATTCAGTTTGCAAGGGTTGTACCCTACATCAACAACAAAGAAAATGATTTTCACTTAAGCAGTATACTTAAAGTGTACTCTTACCCTACATCAACAACAAAGAAAGTGATTTTCACTTGAGCAGTATACTTAAGTATACTTGTACCCTACATCAACAACAAAGCAAATGACTTTCACTTGAGCAGTATACTTAAAGTGTACTTCAGAAAGGGTACTACAAATGTACTTAAGTAAGTACATTACTATTGAAGTATTATTAAAGTATGATTGCAGTATAACCACTCTTGATGCAGTATACTTCTAATATACTTAAAGTATACTTCAAGGCTATCTTTTTTGGTAAGGGTAGGACCCCATTGATACCAGTGTTTACTACACTGAAGGGGCTATCCTGTATAAATATAGATGTCTACTCTACTTAATGTTTGTTGTATAGAGAAATTGAATGCTGGTGACCCTTATGGGTAACAACAATTAAAGGAGTATTTCTATTTTAAGTTGGAGATGAAAAATTATGTGATGCACATACTGGTAATTACAAAATCATTTTACTAAGATAGACTTCCTTCTTTAATGTCATGTATTTCCAGATCATGTGTCAAGCCCTGATTACTACTTGCCGGGTGAACATGAAAAATTACAGCGAACAAAAGATTCACTATTAAAAATGTTTATGCAAGTACTCATTGTTGGGCTGTATTATTTCTCTCCCTAAATGTTGAGAAACCAAGTCATTGTTTTGTATTGTAATTGTTACAATTAAGTGCAGTTTTTGCTTTTGTCTCCTAATGGAAAAATCTCTCTTTTTGTCTTTAATTAACTCTTGAAATCTTGAAAGAATCCACCAAATTGTATCTTGTTTGTCTGTAGTATATTGATCATGCTCAAGAAGTCAATGACGAAATTATCTATCAAATTGTACAGTGTATATTTACGTAAATGGCCAAAATGAAACATTCATTCATTATTTATTTTGCAGAAACAATGCTTGAAGGATTTGTACATTTATCAACAACAGTAAGAACAGTGAAAAAATTACTTCAACAAACTACTTTAGCTGTAACCTCCAATCTTCTGATGATGAAAAAGTTAAAACTGTCTGCTATTCTCCAAAGAAAATAACCAACTTGCAGCAAGTTGTAAATGAAAAGGAAGTCCTTGGCGCCATGAAGTTAAAAGAAGGGACAACAGTTATCGACTGGCCGGTATAAGGGTCAAGTTGCCATTTATAAAACTACGGATTCTGAAAGTTTGTGGTGAGTACAAATTGCGATATTTGGAACAAATCAGTCACTTGCATGCCACAGTTTCTTAAGCTTATGCTTTACAATGAAATAAATCTATCATTAGGCTAAAGGTTTCAGGGTTATTTTAGTCGCGTTTGGCATTAGCTGCAAGCCAGCAAAAAAAGACAAGCAGCTGCTTAGTCTGTAGTTTGGGATAACTTAATTGCAATTAATTATTACAGTTACAACAAGAATTTAATTTTATAAAAAATCAATTATTTAACTGTAATCAAGCCCTTCACTCCTAAGAGTGTTCAGTCAAAATTGAGAAGAAATCTCTCAATTTCAACTTGCAGAATCAACAAAAACAAACAACATAGCCAGAAGCAGGAGAAAAACCAAATATACCGGAAGCAGGAGAGGCATTCCCAAAACAGCAAGACAATAAGATGAACTTTATTACTTGTAACTATATATTGAATGCAAACCAATTTTAAATTTCTACTGTATTTAAATCTTTCTTGAAATACATGATTGTAATCACAGTCTCTTTAATTAACTTCAATTGAAATAAATTTTTAATCATTCTGTCATTCTTCTACTATAATCATTTTAGTTGTTTCCATTGAGAACTGTTAGAAGTACAAATTTAGCAACTTAAAACTAGAAAAAAATTAGGTCGCTCTGTGCGGGAGCAACCACAACATATCTCACAATTAATAGCTAGCTGCCATTAATACTTTTTGTCACATATATGTCAAATGCATGTCACATATATGTTGCATATATTTTTTATTTATTTGTGTAAAATCTATATGTCCACATAATTTTATATGTCACATAACTGCACATAGGTTCCAAATTCCTACATTTGACACATGTGTGACATATATGTGACACATATGTGACATATATGTTACATGTATCTGACATATATGTCACATACATGTAACATATATGTCACATACATATGTAGCAGGTATATGTAAAATATATGTGGTTTTGGTAAGGGATGGTTCACAGTCAACCATAGTCTGACCAAAAACATTCACTGTCAAGAGTATTTGATCATATAATATAAAAGCTGATGCGTTTGAGAAGTGCAAAACTGATTTAACTAATAATTATTTATCAACTGGAAAGTATCACCAAAATAAAGGACTACTGACCATGGAATACCAGGGGAAACCATGTCCAATGTGCTAATGGCACTTAAAAACTCAGTGGATAAGAAAAAAGATGAAATGGTGAGTGAATATTAAATTTGAAGGCACTTGCACTTTTCATTGATTTAATGTTGCAATTGGAACCTTTATTGTGTCAAAAATTATACGATAAGAATCACTTTTTTCCCCCAACTATGGAATAACATGTAAGACCATGTAACAACCTAAACAGTGTTCCACAAGTATCCTACAGTTTTTCTATTTTCAACTTGTTTTTTTTTTTCACTCTTGTCTATTTGTTCATGGCAATTTACAGCTAGTTTCATCTTGGTGTGCAAAACTAAAACACACAGATTGTAGGAGTAAAATTAATGAGCTGTGTCCTTTTTCTCATCTTTGGGTGTACATTCACCTCACGTCGCATTCTATCATGCATAATTTACACAAGAAACTAGCAGGGCTCAGGAGCATGTCCTGAAGTAAACTTTTGTTGCCCATAACTAAGATTACTACACTTAAATGCCCAATGTAGTCTGTCCAGCTATGCCTTACAGCACGCGTGAACAATTCCTTGGGAAACTGAAACATGATATCATAGCCACAATAATTTACATAAAATCCCCCGATGAGTGGGCAACCACAAAACAGGTCTGTAGGGATGAAATGTAGTTGATTAATTTTTTTCTGCCTATCACACGTTAAACATTTTGTGTGAATACTCCAAAGAGCAAAAAAATAGATAACTTTGGGAGAAAAAGAGAAGTGCATCTTTTTTATGTGCTAGTTGCGTGGAGAGCATGAATCAGGGTTTCCTCCTTTTCATTATTGTTACCAAAAGGTAAATATTTCTGTTTATTTTTCCTTAGAGCAGCATATGGATCCTTGCTTGTTTTAGTTTCATTTTGGACATACTGGTTCTAATCTTCAGTGCATCGTTTCTTGGGTGAAGAGGGATGTTTGGATTCTTTCTTTCGTTCAAGAGTCCTCTTTGTTTTGGACCTCTTGGCCAGCATGCTGTTAACAGGGACTTGAACTTCATATTGTTTTTGCATCATTAATGCAAATTCTCCAACTCTGTTCTGAAATCTTCTTTTCTTGGGGTACCCAGGTACTGGTAATGGAAGGTAATTTCCAAAGAATGTTTGGAGTTGATTAAACAATGTTTGCGACGAGTTTTCCTTTACATGGACAGTTTGAAAAGTTGTGAACTTACTGTGTAAGATTTCAAGAGAACTTTCATTCTTTGAGGGCACTTACATCTTCAATATTGTATGTCAGAGATGTTAGTCCTTTTAAAAGTTTCTACCTACATATTATTGCCTCTTGCTTGATTTGGCTCTCAATACCTTTCATTTTCTGGTGTGAGACTACTGCTTTGTCAACTTGCTGATTTTCTGGTATGTTTTGATCAAGAACGTTGTCATTTTCTTCATTAGTTTTGTATTTAGTACAATCAGCAAACACATGCTCTTTGTCTAGCGATAGATAAGGGTTTTCAGGATATTTTTCTAGCAATGTACCCCACTGCCATTTTGGGTAGTAGTTAAAAATTGTAAAAAAAGCTTGCATAGGAGCCCAGTGTGGCAAAAATCAGGACAGTTACATTGTAACATTACATCCCCAGCACCAAAAGACAGGTTGTTCCTGTGTTTCTTGAGAGTGATCTCACTTAGAATTGACCAACTTCTGTGCCGGTACAAACTTCCTTAAGGTGCTGGGGTTCTACTTCATCAGCTGATCTTATCCGTTGTCTGCAATGGTTAACAAATGGTCTGGGTTTATTGTGCAAGTATTTTGGCACATCTAAGTTGTAACACCTGTACTGTTCACTGCACCTTGTATTGAGCTCCGCATACCTGGAAAATAAACAGCTTTTTGGTGTGCTGTTTGTAATGTTAATAGTGATATCTGACTTTCAAATGTTTCAGATTTGTTACATTAACAGGGTGTCAAGTGGCAAATGACACTTAGAAAATAGGAATGACAGAGGCCAAAAAATAGGAAATAAATAGGAATTCTCACCCCAAAATAGGAAAAAATAGGAGGATTTGTTTGAGTTCTATCCTCTTAACACTCCCAACAGCAACTCTGTTCCACAACCCAAGCTTTAATATTCAACAGGCACCATGGCATTCATCCACAATGCATTGCCGTATAAACAAAAACAAGTGTTATTACCTATGTTACCACGCACAACTCATCCTACAGCAATTACCAGATTCCAAATTTCATCAGATACATCACAAGATGCCTTTAATTTAAGTCATTAGTCCTTTAAAACTGTGAGAATTACAAGCAACAATAATTTTTTGACAAACCAAAACAATATCAAAGTTCACTGTCACCAAATATATGTCTGCCTTACAATAAAAGCTAACCATGACTTTTGAACATCACTAACCAAAAAGTCCAACACTATACTGTTTTAATTTGCTCTTTTAGCAAAAGGACTGAGGAACTCTGGGCTCGAGTTTCAGAAGAAAATCACTCAAAGGCTTCAAACTGGTCTTTTTTGACATGAAGTTTTAGTTTTTGTAGAATTTATCAATTTTATTGGCAATTTTATTTCAAATATTTCAAAATGTTTCGTTGTACCTAGTAAAACCCTAAAAATTAGGAAAAACTAGGAAGTTCATGAAAAAAATAGGGGAAAATAGGGGGCAGGCCAAAAAATAGGAAAAATAGAAACTTCACACAGTGCGCTGAGTAGCTCAAACCTATTTCCAGCACATTTACTTTGCTGGAACAATAGTACTACTCTATCAGTTGATGCTTTGTTTAACAAATTATGATCATTTTCTTGGCATACTAGGTTAACAACAGTGTAACCTAAAGCTTTAATTGGTTATAACTCGAAGACGAGTTTTTTATTATAATTGAACTGTAATCAGTATGCTAAGATGTAACTTAAAAAGTTTAAAAAAGATTGGGAGTGGATTCAGAACCATCGTAAATAATATAAAATTTAAGGTGCAATTTAGCATACTGATGACAAACTGATAATAAAAACGGGTCACTGAGCTTGTTTTCTAGTTATTACAACTGAAAGCTAAAATGAGGAGTGTTTTCCACAGGTTATACTGTTGCTATGGTAACCTGTTATGCCAAAAAAATTCTTGTAAGTTTTAAGCAAGGATTGTACATTTGTTTGGTACCAGTACTATAGCATCAACTGATAAAGAGTGGTAATATTGATCCATCAAAGTATACCTGCAGGAATGTGCCGATAAAAGGTTGGACCCACCTTAATCCATACAATGAGCATGAGAATTTTTGGAATTTGCTAACTGCATTAGTATCTACACGTACCTTCTGTATTTGTCAGATAAAAAATTCCTCCACAAGTGTTGTAATCATTCCTCTGAGGTTGTTATTTTGGTAGTTCGGGTACTAGTATTTCAAGGACTCATTCTGTCATTCAATGCCATTGTTGGTGTTGATACTCAACATAAATCTGTCTTGCCCGAATGCCCACACCCATTGCTGTAATGTAAAACAAATTAAAGGAAACTCTAACTTTAAAGTGAACTGGTGCTGATGCATGTTAGCAGCTCAGTCAGCATCAATTCATGATTATACATGAATAAGTTAGACAAGGTAGTGCATGTCAGGTAAAAAAGAGGTAATTAGGCTTGCAGAGGCAAGCTTTCTTTCTCTCCATAGTTACGGTGTATCACAGATAAGTGGAAAACTGTGTGCTGTGTGCAATATTTCATTTCTCACCTCAGACTCGATGGGCCAAGTTTTTTCAAATCAATTCTTGAGCTTGCCAGGATTAGCCAGCCAAAGTGCACTCTCCTTAAGGAAAGAAATTTTTTTCAAACAACTCTTCTGTTGATGATTTTGCAATGTTGTGTAGCAATGTCAGGACCTCTTCCCTGCTGTCAGTCAACCCATTTTCAGACTTTTGTAGCCATCGCTCCCAGTACTGTTCATGATGGAAGTCACAAATATATGTAGTTGTAGCTGTTAAACCAAATTAAAAGGGAAAATTTATGTACTTTTAATTTTGAAACAGTTGGTAGTCATTTGAAAGAAATATAAGATAAAGTACAATAATGAAGGATGTAACTCCTATGGCATCAGCCTACTTGTTATTATTATTATTATTATTATTAAATTTAAATTTATACCGCACAGTTTCTATAAAAATATTCAACTGAATGAATAAGCTTGTAAGCTTAACTTTGTGGTTTCGCCTGCTTGGAAATCTCCAGATCTGTAACTGAATACCTAAATAACTAAGGTCCAAATGTATGCCCTTGTTTTCCAATCCCTAGATGAATCGAGGGTATTAGGATTGTATTGTTGTTACTTACTCTTTCAACATCTTGTTTGCACTTTGAATCTGCAGGGCCTAATCTAATGAAGCCTTGCACAAATACAAGTTGCAAAACATCTGTAACTCCTTCACAACTTTGAAGCAGCTTATTTTAATGAATAATTTTAATTTATGGACCATTCTTGTCCTACTGTCCAGTATCTGCTTTCCTTGTTTCTCTTTTTCTAATTGCCACAATAGTCATGCAGTACTGTACTACCATCATTTTTATATTTTTAATTCATTCATATAATTTCAATTGTTGTTAAATCTCATACTAAGCTATAATTTTAGACAGAGGGCCATGGGACCATCAATGAAACCTGGAAGTTTGTCACCCTCTCTAAATAATGTCTTACTCTGTACATTCTACTGAAAAAATTCAAGTTAAGGGAAACAAAGTTTTGATTGAAAAAGGAATAGTTTTAAAGTTTTCATACTCTTGATTCTCCCAGGGGAATAAGTCTAGTTTGCTACAGTTTCATTGTAAGTGTTCTCTCCCTTTGTAAACATTAGACCCATTTTAAGTCATTGTTTCCCAGGACTCAACACTAATGGTAGCCCACTAGCCACAGACTAGTAGAAATTCAGTTTTGGCTAGTGGTTTTCAATTCCACTGGCCAGTTTGGCTAGTAAACTGACTGAAATCGTCGTAACTTCTAAAAACATCTAGGATGTCACTAGCCACTTGGCTAGTAAGTTGAAAAGTTAGTGTTGGGCCCTGGTTGCCTTTGAATGTGTTCTCAATGACATATGGATCTCCTCGTGCAAAAAGTCAGTCATACAGAATTGGGATTTCTAGTTGGCATTCCAATCATGGAAGATTCTTGGTGCTTCCTGAATTGAAGCCGTAGTTTCCATTTGAATGATGACAGAACCAACAGTTTGTCTTCACCACTAGAACAAATAGGGGGAGCTCATATCGCATTGTCTTGTATGTTGCATCAAGAAGGGTGATTTCATTTCTGTAACGGATCATAAGATTTTTCCGCCACGCAGTTTGATGAGCGAACAGAAGATCATCTCCCACACGAGTTTCATCTGTTTCATCACTGCTGCTTTCGGCATCGATTGATGAAGATGACAGTACACAGGATTTAAAGTAGAATGAATCGTAGGGTTTCTCCGGAAGCCAACTTTTAATTTTCTTTTCAAGGTTCTCCTGATCAGTTTTGGACGGCAGTTTTTTCACTGAGGCCTTATACATGCGGTTCCTTACATCCACATCTGTTGAGTAATATCGTCTATTTGCTGATGATGGTGGAGTTTTTGTCTATGGGCTGCAGAACACTACAACCCTGCTGGTTGTTTGTTGTTTGATTCATGTTCGTGCTCGCTCGTGCTGTTGAGGCTTTGTAACCTCTCTCAGACTCCCCTCAGCTATGGCGTTCCATTTCCGCCAAAATTCAATGTTCTATTTTACATCGTACTTTCCACAATATTTTTTACATTTTGCGTTATGTCAGTCGAGTTTGCACTGGCGATTCAACTTTTTTGCATTCAACATTCAACGTTTGTTTATGCAACATTTTAAGTTATCGCTTTCGACATTCAACTTTTTAGAGGCAACAGTGTAGTTTTCGAATTCGACCCTCAAGTTCAGTGGAATCCACTTTCATGTTTTCGCATCCAAAATTTAGCATTTGTCCTTTAAGTTTTGGCTTCCGACCTCCGACTTTGGGTATTGTACTTGCAAGTTTTCGCGTTCGACATTCAACTTTTCGAAGTGGAATTTTACCCGCTGGTTAGTGACTGAAGGAGATCGTGGGCGCAATCGCCCTGAGCCACCCCTGCTCAAAGGGTGGACGATAGGGACGAGAGAATTCCCAGTTGAGTGGACTCGGGAGACCTTTCTCCACTCCCCACCAGACCAGACTTCGCCAACAGGTCGAAGATGGCCGAGTTCTTTAGTTTAGTGGGGCGCTTGTGACTTGTTTGCATCTCTTCAGCTAATTTAGCTTACATTTTCCCGAAATTGTATTATCATTCACAAGTGCTGTTAAACTTTGAATCAATGTGTCATCTTGAAAAATTTGATCCAGCAAATGTCTGATGACAAGGCGTATTTGAATTCAGCTGTCTTGGATATAATATGTGCTGTAGACAGATTTGGGGGATCTGGAGATCCATGTTTAGATTTCCAACCAATAGTTTTCAAGTTGGATTTTCTGCTGTTAGTCTTGACGTGGATAAACTAGTCTCAGAATTGATTGGACATGCTTACAGGATGTTGGTAGAAATCGATCAAAGAAACCATATTAACTGTGCATATCAAGCTCCGCTGCATAATAGAGGGACACGAGGGAGACCTTCCTACGAAATCAGCGAGGAACAGCTTCATTTTTTACTTCAGCAAGGGTTTAAAGTATGTGACATTAGTAAAATTCTTGGGGTGAGTGTCAGGACGGTTGAGAGGAGAATGTCAACATTTGGGTTGAGTATATCAGGTAAATAGTGAAAATGAACCACTATAAGGACAATTTTGTACAACTAAATAATAATTATTAAAAACTGGATCATTGAATAATGCAATTCAAGACTTTTTATTGGCTTAGCCATTATGGTATATGAGCCAATATACCATAATCTACAAATATGGTAAGCGTACGCATCAGCTTAAAATCAAAAGGGAGCTAAAAAATCCGGTTTCTTCTCACAAAATCATAATTTCTTGAGGGCGTTTTTAATAAAACAATTATTCCACTCGCGCTTGTTGGATATGAGATGATTATAGCCAACTCGGCGCTACGCGCCGAGTTGGCTATCTATCATCTCATATCCAACGCGCGCTTGTGGAATAATTGTTAATTAGTCCTGGATTGATGCTATAAAAAAGCATTGTTTGATCCTGCAAATACTTAACCGGTAGTTACTAAAATTTTTTATTTCACTTTCTGGGAATACCTTTAGGTAGTTGTTGCACCAAACAGTTGTGATTAGATTTGCAAATTAAAATTTTCTCCTCCACTTGTTCCTAGAGATCCAGACCCATAAATAATGGATTACCTTTATAACATCATTATCTTTATTGCTGTTGACCATCCACACTTCACAGATTTAGTGCTTTCTGCCGATAACTTTACTGAGAACAAGCTACAATGTCATGTATAGCCTCAGTCCTGAAGAATGTTATTATTATCATGGCAGTTTTACACGTCTGCAGGCCCAGTACTAGTAAAACACAGAAATTGGGCGTGTGACAGAACAACTCCTGCCTCCTGCACTGTGAAGTCTTCAAGATTATGCAAAATATAAGAATATCATAGCCAGTTCTTGTAACTTATTTTTAAAATGTTAAATTTTAATAACATTAAGAATGAGATAGCAATAAAGAATAAAAATCTCTCTCTTTGCACTAAAAATTTAGGTCACTGTTCTGCCTAGCTGAAGATTTATGGCAAAATGGTACTAAAATAACATTATTAGTAGTATTGTCATCATCATCATTGCTATTCATTACTCAACACTAAGACTGAAATTTTTTTATCCTATTGCTTTGGTTCAGGTATGTTCAGTCTTATAGAAGACAGCCAATTGGATGAGCTCGTTCGAACTGCTTCAAGCCAGCATCCTGGAATGGGTTTACGAATGCTCAAAGGTTATTTACGGAGCAAAGAGTTTCGTTTTCAGCGAGAAAGAATAAGATTATTCCTATAGCGAACAGATCCCATTGGTATCATGGAGAGATGGAAAAGTACCACCAGGAGGCGAAATTACAATGTTAGGTAGCCACTCTCACTCTGGCACATAGATGGGAACCATAAGTTGATAAGGTACTGATAACATACCTGTTCTATAGTGTACATTGTCATAGTCTCTCAGTGATCTTGTGGGTGGAGCTGTAACTAACTGTCATGTATTGTTGAAGTTTAACACAATCAACCTTCTGCTTTTGGACACCTGTAAATATACACACCTTTATGTCCTAAAAGCAAACACATGTTAACTGTGGCCACAACACCAGCTGATGCAAGGTTTTTTTAAACTGTGTTTTAAATAGCATTTAGACATCAATCAAGATGGATAACTTTTCCCTTGTCCCATTTTTTAACAAATGCTGGTAACACCAGACATGCTTAAGGTTACCCTTACGGGAGCTTTGATTTCTTGTTTTTCACGCTTGTATGTAAACTATGTAAGAGTTTTTATTTTTTTTTTAACAGATGGAGAATTGTTATCCATGGTGGAATTGATGGCTTTTCACGAGTTCCAGTCTATTTAAAGGCCTCAAATGACAACAAAGCAAGCACTGTTCTTTGATGCTTTTGTGAAGCTGTATCAGAGTATGGCCTTCCATCTCGGGTCTGCTCTGATAAAGGAGGGGAGAATATAGATGTAGCAACCTATATGCTTACTAACATACAGCGCGGGCCAGGCAGGGGAAGTATGATTACAGGTACAGAGTACTGAATTATTCCTTTGGTCAGTTTATGAGTAGTCTGCATATTTGCTCAGGAATAGTGAAGTGCATTGTTCTCTCTCCCTGCATCTTTCCTTTCCTGCGTGGGATGATTTTTGTGCCTGCTCATGTTTCACTCACTCTACTATCCATGCAGAAATGTAGGGACTAGCTACTTGTAATCTATCTTTCCTTAGCTCTAGAGATGACTTTTTCTGGGTTTCTAAAGGATGGGATCTTGAATTCAGAATATACTTTAGACCCTGAAAAGGTTTCAAAAAATGTTTCTACTTTTTGCATGAATATATAATGAAAAAGGTACTTGTGATTATGAACTAATCTTGAGGATTTCTAGGCAAGGAGAAATCATGCTGTATAAATAGTATTATTTTACTATTAATAACTCACAAGTTTCATTTAGTTTAAAGGCCATTGTTTTCATGAATGCTTGTCCTAGTTGTTAAGTTTCAGCCTGGTGATTGCCCTCCCCTTGCCATGCTTCCAAAATCAAGTTGTTATTTGTTGAGTATGTTGGTAATTGAACAACTTGCTGAGCATAGACAAAATGCCTTTCATATGCTTCCCTGCTGTTGCTTACTATCAACAGTGATGTTTTCTTCTTCCATGCTAATATCACATGTATGCAACTTACACTAGTCAAGGTTTACCATAAATGCATGTCGCTTGTTGATAAGCCTTAAGCAAAAACCATGTTGTACAACTGTAGGCCAAGCCCCCTATTTTTAAGCAATCAATCTGGTATGCTACTCGTAAAATACAATTACAATTGATTGATTGTAATATCGATGGGGTATGCTACACGTAGAAAACAATTACATTTGATAAATTGTATTACTCCTGATAAATGATTTTAATTTATCCTGAAAGAGATGAGGGACTGAAACTCAATATGACTCTTAGTGTCTTTTGTTTTTCTGTTTACATTTAGGTATTCAACTCCAGATTGTTAGATAATGTTTTACGGTTAATGAAGTAAAATAACATTTTATCAATCTGTAAAGTTGTATGCTTTGCAATCACTAGGAAAGAGTACACACAATCAAAGGATTGAACGACTTTGGAGAGACGTATATGATGGTTGCCTTTGCCTCTTCTATGAACTCTTCTATACCCCGGAGCACCAGTATGTCTTAAATGCAGATGATGATTGTCACCTCTGGTGCCTACATTACGTGTTCCTGCCTATCATCAACAGACATCTGAGTAATTGGAAAGATGCTTGGGTTCACCATCCATTACGTACAGAAAGAAACAAAACACCTATGCAGTTATGGATTAGTGGACTGCAAGAGGCATGGGGATTTCTTGGTCATGAAGGTGAAGTGTTCCAGGTATGAAACATGTTTGGTTTCACTTAATCAGCATTACTTGTGTCAAATAATATGCAAGAACTATGAACAACAATTTCTATCCTCATTCCAACAGTGCATGATATTAGGGTTAATGCTTTGGCAGCAAGTATGTAACAAATTGCTTACTATTATCATTTTCTTTTTAGGGTGATTATAGCAACTATGGGATTGATTGGCGAGGTCCCATCCCAGAACAATGCCCTGATTATGTTGAAGTTGCGGACACAAACTGTCCATTCACTGAGGAGGAAATGCATCTCCTACCACTAACAGACAATTTAACATACTTAGAGGGGTTTGAAGTATTCAGTGAAATCACCAACTTATTGTAAAAAGAAACACCATCAGGAGTTCGTGAAGAAATGAAACATGAACAAACAAAAAACAAACAAGTCATATGTTTATTTAAAGTAACAACAATTTTCACAAACTTCTTTTGATCTTTGACATGCTGTGTTACATGTACAGAACTGGAACAATAAATTGCAACGTTTTGCATAATTATTTCACCACAAATTCAACAGTCACTCTGTTGTTCAAATAAAGATCCATACCTTTCAAATAGGTCCTTTGGTTTCAACTTTTAGAATCATTATCACCATAAGAACCTTGAGAAGGATTGCACCACTCTTGCAGTGTTTATTAAAACAGAAAAAATTTAAATTTTAACTACTGATGTAACATGCCATAAAGAGATCCTTAAATACTGGTGAATGCCTTCCCACAATTATCACAACCTGCTTGAAGTGCAACCAGGAAGGTATCCTTGTCTGGGAAATTTCTTGGCAAGGTGATGTTCTTTGTGCAAGTAGATGAAAAAATGGAATCTACATCATCAAATTCAATCCTGATCCTCCCTAAACCAAAATCCGGTAAGCAGGGTGCCTCAGTAGCAAAGGTGAGGAATGACTTAAGGACATCTGGTGTTGCACCTAATATAAACTTAGTCATGTGCTCCATGATGTCTTTTTCAGCATCACTCATCTCTGATGGAAACATAATATTCCCTTGACATCAGAGCCCTGAATTTCCTTCTCTCCTGCCACAAACAGCTCTTTGAAAAGCTCAGGATGTAGCTGCATTCTGGACCCAAATTCCAGAGTGTGTAGCCTTTGCCTTAGTTGATCTAACAGTATTTTGGGCTTCCCGATGGCATGATGTATAATAAGGCTTTGAATGACTCGCATTTTGTCATCATTCTGAAAGATATCCAGAGAACATTCATAACTCAGCGATAAACCATTGACCTGCGAGTTGTAGTTTTACATGTAGTTATAACAAAATCATTAAGAAAGAGATTGCATCAGTTATGTGTACATACTCGTATATTGATTCAAAGTTTAACAGCACTTGTGAATGATAATACAATTTCGGGAAAATGTAAGCTAAATTAGCTGAAGAGATGCAAACAAGTCACAAGCGCCCCACTAAACTAAAGAACTCGGCCATCTTCGACCTGTTGGCGAAGTCTGGTCTGGTGGGGAGTGGAGAAAGGTCTCCCGAGTCCACTCAAAAGTTGAATGTCGAACGCGAAAACTTGCAAGTACAATACCCAAAGTCGGAGGTCGGAAGCCAAAACTTAAAGGACAAATGCTAAATGTTGGATGCGAAAACATGAAAGTGGATTCCACTGAACTTGAGGGTCGAATTCGAAAACTACACTGTTGCCTCTAAAAAGTTGAATGTCGAAAGCGATAACTTAAATGTTGCATAAACAAACGTTGAATGTTGAATGCAAAAAAGTTGAATCGCCAGTGCAAACTCGAATGACAAACGCAACATGTAAAAAATATTGTGGAAAGTACGATGTAAAATAGAACATTGAATTTTGGCGGAAATGGAACGCCATACTCAGCACCCGATTCGCTCGAAATTAACCGCTTACAAGTGGATTTAATTAGCATCAAATTAACGCATAGAAGCGGTCAAAGCAGGGCCTATTTACCTTTCGTGAGATGAAGGAAAACAAGGCCTGGTATCACAGCCAGCTAACCCCTTGAAACGCGATTTAGATACCATTATGCCTCCTAAGCGAGATTTCAGATCGAAAAAAATTTTTAATTTAGTAACTTTCAAAAGGGGAAAAGCTGTGAGGAAGGCGAAGTTTAGTGTTCCTGTTCGATATTCCGCCCAGCAATCTGTTCATTCAACGACTGTTGCCGCCGGATCTTTGAACGCAGGCAGAGGTTTTTCTCCAGATCAAGAAACCTTCCCCATATTGACGAACCTCATGGCTTAAGAACTAAAAAAAAATCAAAGTTTACAAAAGTACGTCTGAGGCGCAAGCTGAAAGCTTACCATGAAAGGAAAGCCACGCTGGCTGCGTCCTGGCTCAATGCAAGAGAGTTGCTTGTCTGAGCACTCTTGACAAGCCAGGCTTTGCCTTTGGAGCAGATGTGTATCATTCCTTTTTGCGAAGAAAAGGCATGCGGCAGATGCCTTGACTGCAGTCCGGGGCACTTTATGTGTGAAAAGCACATCAATTTGGTTCACGCAGGAGGTAGATCACTTCATCACCCAGAAGTTTGGAAGGTGAATTGAAGTTTTTTGGAGCACAATCTCGTCAGCTACCTTTAAATATTCAATTATGTTGTGAAACCCAATTGCATGTCTACTCTGGCCGTTTGCCAGTTTCGTTTGTTGTATGTTGTCTTGTGGTTTTATTTCAGGGCGGCATCCTTTCCTCTTTTTTCTTACTGTTACTGCACTATTACTTTTCAAAACTTATGTAGTTTTTCTCAACTTCAAAGTGTATTATGTCAGTAAAACCTGTCCCATTTTTGTACAGAGGAAAAAGCAAGAACAGGGAGCATTATGTTTTCTTGCAAATGTACATGTAATTTTCCCTGGATTCAGAACTTAGTTAAGTCCGTTTTTGGAAATTTTGAAAGAGTTGGCTGATTTAAAGGGTATGTGATTTATAGTCACCTAATAACAAAGGATATAATATACTGTTAGGATGAAAGATTTGTACCATATCAGTTTGAGGAGTGTGTCTGGACTACACTTCACAACTTGGATCATGGATATGTGCGTGATATTATAGCTGTTGGTTTACATGGTAAGTAACTGACAGCAGTGCAATTTGTAACTATTATATTCGGTTCCATTTTTTCTTGTTCTTTTCTTTTATTTAAATGTTTAGGTTACCTCTTCTAGGAAGGTCTTTGTTTCTGTTTTTACTGGTTTTAAGGTGTTGATTATATTGATTTAGAAAGTTTTGTAACAAGGACATTACAGAGAGTAACTGATAAGTTAACTGCAAATTTTCCATTACTAAGTCTGGTTTATTCTAACCTAGACAGGTGTCTGTATATTGCAGAAGCTTGTATTTTTTTAGTCTTTTTTCGTTTTCATGAGAATAACTATCACTCTTTTGAGCATGGGTGGGAATTGATAAACAATAGAAGAAGAGCAGCATGGACACGCTATGTTGTTTGTCTTTGTAAAGGGAAGTAGCATCTCATTAAAATCAAATGCTGTGAGCATGTCGAACCAGAAGCCATAACCCTGGTCAGGAATGGTTTCTGGCCATCTACACCAGAACAACCCCAGGTAGCCTTTGACCTTGGATTCATGGTCCTGCTCCAATACATTTTCCTAGAATGTAGGGTATCTTTAATGTCAATATTTCAGGCACTACAATGGTTGGTCCCACCTGCTTCCAAGGTTTGCGTAAGTATTCATTTAGAAGTGTTTTATCTTATGTTCAGGAATACAATTTTTCTCTTAAGTTATACAATAAATAAATGATTTGTTCTTCTGTAGATAAAGGATATCTACTGGCTCCTTGTTGGAGATTGTTTCTGTGAGTTCCGGTTTATGTCCAGCATGTTGACCAATCTGAAGTATTTCAATCCTCGTTATGAGAATGATCATGAATGTCGTGCATGTCCTAAGGTTTGTGCAGAGTTATCCTTCAGTGACTAATGTCTACCATGATAGTAAATCTAAGAAAATCATTGTATATATAGGCATAATGAATGACATGATATTACTTTACACAAGAAACATCAATTTGGATCATCTGAGCAGGAGCTATTTCCTCATTTTTTTATTTATTTTGGCTTAAGAAATATTTCTAACATGACAATTTTAATTTTGCTTTTTTGCATTTGATTATAGAAGAATGGAAGTTTATTTGTCTCCATTGATGCATTGTTTGGATGTGTCTGCAAATGCAGTGCTGGAACCAGTGGAAAGTCTTCCAATCATGGAGAGGAACTGTGTATTAGCCAAGAAAAAGTAGATAGGTTTCTAGCTAATTACAGCAAAAGACCAAGCAGCAAGTCAACGGTGTGTTAACGAAGACTATCTTTTCCCCTTATTTTGTGTGTTGTTGCTTTATTCTTACCTTTTGTTACCCAGTATTACTTATGCTACTACTCGACCATTGCAACGAGATACCAAAAGTAACAATTATGTTCATTGCATGTAATACTGTAAGACATTGCATGTTTTTTTTTTTGCATGATTTGCTTGTTTTTTTGTTTTTTTTTTGCATGTTTTTTTTTTTTGGTAATTTTAAGTGTTATTTTATTTTTAACTTGTAATTAGTTGATTAAGTCAGGGCCACAAATTTATAAGCCTGTGGCTATTACGTGCTACCCTGTATAAATAAAGTCTTTATTATTTTTATTATTATTATATATGAAGGTGTTGTATTAATCAAATATAGTACAGTTTGAAGGGTTGGTTACTTTGGTTCTGGCTGCTTATAAGTCTGCCCAAAATACATGTAGCTCTAATATATTGTTAGTTTGTTATGTTAACTTTACAGGAACCTTGGGAATTTTCAGGTTAAGAACAGTACATAACCTTTATTGCAGCCCTCTCTTTTCTTTGAATTTATCCTTCTTATTTTTTCAAGTAAAGTCTGTTTCTTCTTTTTTTTATAATTAATTTATGGTCTTTATAGGTAATATATTGATATATGCTTGCACAATAAACTCTGCCAAGGGTGTCTACCATCACTCTTGCTGGTCCCAAGCCCAAATAAAAGAGGAGGGGTTGTCAAGCAGTAAATTTATTTTGTTGTCTAAGTTTTGAATTTGATTACAAATTGAGAAGTGATGATTGTTTTCTGCTAATATTTTCCTTGCCTTCTTTTCCATCATGTGATTTTTAATTTCTAATTGTACTAGTCCATTCCAAAACACATGTTGCTCAAATATATTGTTGGTTTGCTAGTGTGTAAACTTTACAGGAACCTTGTGAATTGTGAGCCTCAAGAACAATACTGAACTGTTTATTATCTTCATTAAGTATGGTTTAATTTGAAACCTTCAATTGGAAAGGTGTGAAGGAAGTTGAAGATTTAAGTTAAAAGTTTTTTGTTGTAGGAGCAATGTAACCAGTTTCAAGCTGGGTCCAATCTCCGCTCCAAGAACAAATCAACAAAGCTGGATGAGACGGCCCTCTTTGGAGGAGGCTGTAAGCATGAAGTGCCACTCAAGTTTTTCAGCTTAAGGAGAGGAGAAGAGTATGTACATGCAAAATGAAATATATACTAAAACTTATATTTACATTTTCGTTTGGCTATTGTCAAGCAATATGTAATTTATAGAGTTACTTAATGTTAAATTGTAAGATGTAAACTTTCAGAGACAAGTTACTTTGAATTCTTAGTAGCAAATTTACATGACCAATGTTGGGTCCCAAAGAAAGATTTTTTTGTGTGTTACTTATGTACAGCTGTATAGTGTAACCCTGTGTTATAAACCAATTACATTAGGGCACTCAATGAAGCTAGGGCATGATTCAATTACAGCATGCAAATGGTTATTAATGATGATTATAATTTTATCAAAGAGGATTGGAAATGCTGTGTATTTGCTGAAATGGATTAAAAATCATGTACAAGACAAAGCTGTCAACATTCGCTTCTTTTCTGATATTGCATGTGTGCTGGATACACATTTGAGAGTGAGAATTTTTGCAGTTTTATTTCAACTGAAATCTTTGTCGTGGTACTCTAGTATTTTTGCTTGTTAAACGATTGTTGTATTGTTTTATCTGCACTGTAGAATACGCAGCAGGAAACATTGCTTGAAAATGTTACTCTATCGATACCAGCATTTCACTGCTAAGGACACAAAGTTTCTTGTCAGGTATTTTGAAAGATATGCCCATTGAATACTTTTGAGGAGTTAATAGTTATAGCAGAACGCATGCATCCTTACTTCAAAACAGCTAATGTTTTCATGATTCATTTTTTGTTCTTTTGCATTATAACACTAGGTCAACTACAGCGGGAGAAGGCTAGAAGGGTGTTGATGCACGTCATTTGCGTGACGGCGCTTTAAGTTACAGTTACACGCGTCACTTGCGTGACAGTGCTTTACGTTACAGTTAGGTTCTTTAGCTATTTTTGGATGTGATTGATTTAGTACGTGCGGAGCGTGTGTGTGGAGTAGACATTTTTCGCTGTGGTCTACAAAAAGAGATTATAAAGGCCTACGGTGTCGCGGGACAGATATGTAAGTTCGTTTAATCGTAATTTATCCTTATTGCTTGTGGTTAGCCCAGTTCGCAGTTCAATTAATATATTATTCATTTTATGTATGATCATTGTGATTTTACGTACCGCGACCTCGTGGCCGCGTGGATATCTGAGTCGATTTCTTTATATTAGTTCTATAGTTTCGCTCGTTTCTGGCTGTTTGCATTTAGCCTGTTTAGTTCTATTTTGTTGCCTCTGAGGGTTTTCATTTGTCGATCTCTAGTGCCTTGTAACGTTTGTTTGTGCAACTGCCTTACGCTAGTCCTTCATTGTTTATTTCAGTTTACGAGATCAATTAATAAATGTGATGTGAATGTCGCTTCGGTCTCTGTAAAGTTCCACCCGTTCTGGTATTTTTCTCCGGTCGCGATTTTCACGGCAATACATTCGGCCTTGATGTTCGCCTGCCGTTACAAAGGGTTTGGGTTGAGTGATGGCAAGGTGATGGAGAGATTGTGGTCTTACTTAAGGCCAACAGCAAAAGTAACTAAAGAAACGACTCCAGCCCATCGAGTTGATACTTTAACTGACTTCTTGATGCACTACGCAAAAAAAGTCCATTTCGAACCTTGGTTATGTTGCTGTCAATCTTCACCTTTTACAAATACGGTCATCACCAGAATATATCCTTTTGTGACCGATTTCAGTTGTGATGTTTTCGTAAACCAGTCGTTACGTAAACCAGTCGTTTACGTAAACCACTCTGTAATTTATATTTTTCTCGGTATATTAGCATCTCTATTGGTAGTGGCCTAACAAGCCTCATTTTCATCCGAGTTTAAATAAAGTCATCATCATCATCATCATCTTGCTGTTTTTGACTGATTCTTTTTTCGATAACGACCTCGTGACCATCTGAAGAAAGTAGTGGAAATGGAGAAAGAAACTGAAGAGCAACTAAATTTGCTTCTTGAGAATTTGAACGAAACAGGTTGGGGTTTGATTTTACTATCTGTCATTTTTTTATCCCTCCAATATATAGGGATGTGGAGATGATGATACAGCCCCTTTTTACTATTGATTTTTGTTGTTTTTTTCCATTACCAAGGTATTAAGGTGGACATATCCAGCATCTCAGAGTGGAGTATGATGGAGAAATCTACGGCTAACAAAGCGGCCAGCGCAAGAAAAGCTAGTACGTACAAATTTTCCGTTTAACTAGGATGGAGATCGGGTGTTGTTAATGTTATCTGAGGTCGCATATTTATTGAGGGGAAGTTATTTGGATTGGCTCCTCGCCTTTAACGACCAATAATAAAAACTGGTTATAGATAATTGTTTTAAGTGCTAAAGTGGAACTTAATGAACTACCACAACTGAAGCTAAGAGTTACTCAAGTGATTACAAATATTTAGGATTTGACGTTTTCTTCTTGAAAGGTTCATCACCAGATGATTACCCAGACAAGTTGAGGCAGTTCATCTGTGTACGTTATGAAGTGGTATGAGGATTTGGTTTTCATTTAATGCAGTTTACTCCAAATGTGCAACTCGTGATCTAGTTTCTGAATTTTGCAAGAATTATGTCACTTTTTGGTCCATCACCAGGCTCTCTGTCATTCATCTCCATTTTTCTGAAATTTTTCCACTGAATTTTTCACACCGTTCATTTACAGAACAAACCTGCAAAAATGCTCCCCGGGATCTGAAATTTGGAAAATATTGACCGATCAGCTTGACAGGTATGAAACAATCTTTTGGATCCTGCAAGTTACTCTCCTAGTCTGGGAACTAAGTTATATTTACGTCCAAATATTAGGACAGGTTTGAAATGAGATCTGCCAAAACAAAACAAAGTAATCATTTCTAGCCACAACATCTACAAATAGTTAATCATACTACGAGACCTGAAACACTCAGGCAATCGAGCAATAAGAATTATGGACAAAGGCAGTCAAACGCGCAAGTCGTTATTGGTATTTTACTTCTCGCGGCAAGTTTGGCAATGGCATTGCAAAGCAATGGTATTTTACTTGATTCTCACGGCTGTTTGGCAATGGCATTGCAAAGCAATGCAGAACCAAACCAAATGCAATTTAATTTCAAAAATGATTTTGGCTTCTCCACTTTTTCCCTTTCTGGCGGTAATAGGTTGGATCAACAGCTAAAGAACCTTGAAAGCGGCCAACCCCGGTGGTCTCCGGACAGCAGCATGTATATTGCATACCTCCGCGATTTGCAAGACAAGCGTCGAGAGGACCTGTTGTTGTCCATGCATGTTGAGTGCTCAGAAAGGTGGTTTCTCTTACAACTGATGAAGAAATATGCAGGTATTGCATTGATATGTTCAGGTGTCAACATTTGTCGTCAAGAAGCCCTATTGAAACTGTAACTGTCATATCGTAGCGACATGATAGCTGTAAATCTCGGCTTTTTATGGTATCATTTTGACTTTTGTCGTGTAAATTCTTCAGATGTACAAGCCATTGCGAAACGACTTTGTACGCAGATCACGAAGGCAATAGGAGCCATTAAACAGCTGGTCAAGGAATAGACAATGCGAAACGTGCAAACGGGATCCAAACAATTTCTAGTGATTACAAAGGTCACCAGAGGCGCGCGCTAAATCGTAAAAAACTTAATGAATACGGTACTCTGAGAACATTATTTTTCGGTTGTGAGTGATTTCAGATGGTTTTGAATTGTTTAAGATAATTTTAGTTTGTTTTTAGGTGGCTTTAGGTGGCTTCAAATGGTTGAAGGCGGTTTCTGGTCGTTCCATCTGAAATTACATTATGCATTACATGCTTAATTTTCTTTCAACATCAACGGCTTTCACATTATTCGTGAAAAGCGATGGACAACGCAGAACTCGAACTAAGCTGGATGGCGAAAATCTTACCCTGTAACAACGTATACTGCCTGAGTGTGATAAAATAAAAAAAAAAAGGTCGAAAGATGTCCTAAGATCGTTACAGAAAAGGTCAAAAGTTCAGAAATTACACCAAGATAAAAAATAGCTTGAAAGTTTTACCAACATACATACATGAAATTTAGTGTAGTAAATTAATTATCCTAGTGCCCATGATAAAATGTATGTTAATCACTTCTAGGCCGAGGACCCTTTCAAGGTGTAAGCTGAAAAATACCTTCACTTGGTTTTCGGAAATGTCGACTCTCGCGGCACATGCACGAATTTTGTCGCACATGGCTTTCTTGGTCGAGGTCATTCCTTCGTTGAAAAACGTGGTTAGCACTTCCTTTTGTTCCTCTGAATAAATTAATCTGGATTGCCTTTCCATTTTAGAGTAAAAAGGTCAGAATCAGGTAATGGGAATCAATAACCTAAAGGTTCACGTTGTGCAGGGAAACAAAGCAGCTTGTCAAAGGGGTCAGAAAAGGGCACAAATATTTTGACAGTATACGTCACAAGCTCACGATAGGTAAATAGGCCCTACTTTGACCGCCTCCCTGCGTTAATTTGATGCTAATTAAATCCGCATGTAAGCGGTTAATTACAAGCGAATCGGGTGGCATGGTGAAGTTTCCGGTGAACCACGAGGGGAATGTGTGAAAAAAGGAAGAAGCAGAGCCACACAAGCTATTGTAATGATAGCAGGACTGTGTTTTCAGCCGACAGTAGACTGTGCAACAAGATTCTGTCGTTTGCCTTCATCACCGAAACGAAGCGTCCGCTTTAAAAACAAGAGGGGGAAAGATTTCCATATAACCTCCTACATTAATTTTGCATTCCATTTCATAAAGACCAAATATAAACGTTGCTTTGCAACACACTATGCATAATTAATGTATGGGGTTAGATGGAAATCTTGTCACAGGAGGGATATCTCACAATGAAATACGATGAAGATTTAATCTTTCTTCAAAACCCTTCTTTCATTTGTCTTACACATTGGAATTGATAGGAATTTAAACTTTACTTGCTCGCTTTATGCACAACAAGCATTCGGAAATCCTTCTTGTTTTCAAACTCTGATGCATTCGTAGTGTTTGACCGCTGTGTTGGTTGCGCAGGCTCAAAGCTTTTAACAGCTTGTGATGAAAGTGCACCAATTCGGTTAGTAGAGACTGGATATGTAATCATTGCCTTGTTTCAATCTCACAAGGTTAAGTGAGGGAGAGTGCAGCGGCCAGTGCTGCCTTCAGGACTTAAGTTGATTTGTACATTAGAGGGCATTCGAATCTGGGTCCATATTGAGAGATTAAATAGCTTTACTTGGAGTGTCAAGTGGGCTCTTTTCTTTAAAATGTTTTCTTGTTCACTGAAGGAAGCAGTCCATTACATCAATAACTCAGAGGTTCAAGAAAATGAACAAATACTACTTGATTGGAATTCATCTTCATTGGAAACATGCTCTGGAGTGTACTTCAGTAACTGATTGAAATGAACCCTATTCATACTGCTTTCATGACTGACAAATTTCAGTTGCAGAGGCTGAATAATATTTAGTTCTTATTAACCGAGCGGGAGGTCTGCATGGGAGAATCTTGACCAAGGTTGCCAGTACCGACTAAACGTAGTGAAGTCTGTACCAGCGACCGACGTCAAGATTCTCCCATAGAGACCGACCTAGCTCGGTTAATAAGATGTGTATTATATGGCTGTGTCTTATATGCCAATTGTTTATATTCTTTGTGCCTTTTTTCTCTAGGCCGGTCTAGATGGGAAAATCTAGACCGCTTTCAGTATCGATCTCAGCTAATCAAATTCGTGAATTCGGTAGTTCCCAGTCCTTGTGAGACACAGCCATATAATAAACAACTGTAAGTGATGATACACTGTATGAAAAAGGTGTTAATTGAGGATAGAAGCCTATTTTAAAAATGTCCAATTCAGCTAAAATTCATGCCGCTTTTTTCTCGAATATTTCTGAGTTGGTTGTGTAAGTGCTGCAAATACTAAGATAACTGTTTTCATCAATTTCATGGAAATCTGATTGTATTAATCCCGAGTGTGCATGAGGATGAAGGGGTCTTTTAAGGGAAAATTTAAAAAGTGGAAAGATGTTTTGGATATTCACTGGTGATGATAGAAAAAGTTGACATCATCAGAACTTGAAAGTACAGCAGAGTTTTGAATAATGACACTTTAAATTTAATGAATCTGCCTGTTAAAAATCTATTTATGGAGGAGGAGGTGGTTGAGGTAAACTATGTTTGTGGTATCAGGCAGCAAATCCTAAACATCCAGCCGATCCAACTTCACAAGTGTTCATTTAGAACTGTTAAATCATTTTTGGGAAATACATGGGAGTTAACTTAGAACAGTTATAGCTGTCACTGCCAAAGTGTGAGTCTTGCAAAATATTTTGTCAGAGAGTGCACTTCAGCTAGTTATTGAATTTAATTCAGTTTAACTGATTGCAAGATTGACCTAGGAGCCTGTTAGTGTACAATTTCACTTAGGAAGTGATATATGAATTATTATTAAAAACTGGATCATTGGATAATGCAATTCAAGACTTTTTATTGGCTTAGCCATTATGGTATATGAGCCAATATACCATTATCTACAAATATGTTAAGCATACGCGTCAGTTTAAAATCAAAAGGGAGCTAAAAAATCCGGTTTCTTCTTACAGAATAATAATTTCTTGATGGCGTTTTTGATAAAACAATGATTTCTCTCGCGCCTGTTGGATATGAGATGATTATAGCCAACTTGGCGCTACGCGCCTCGTTGGCTATCCATCATCTCATATCCAACGCGCGCTGGTGAAATAATTGTTAATTAACCAAGCATAAGGTCAAGATGGCTGGATATTAGCCAAGTTCTTTTTTTGCATTTTTATGGACCGAGATGGAGTCAAGCTTGGTTAATAAAGGATTTATTATATGTTGGAAAATGATTAGGCATTTTTTAGAATTAAAAAATGACTTGTTTACTTCAAGAACTGGGAAAGAAAACCCACTGTGCTTGTAGCACGACAAACTCACAAGAGTGATGATGATGATGATGATGAAACTTTATTAAGGTGTCTAAAAAAACCACATAGCCTAGGTTGAAGACCTGTACTAATTATGAGACACTACATAAATAAATATAAATTAAGGTAAAAATATATAAATATAAGCGTAGGTATAAATGATATTAATAATAATAAACAATGCTCGATTCCAGGCCCGGGAAAGTACAAAAATTGATGCCAAAGACAACATGGCGGATGAAGAGCAACTTGTGCTTTGGCTCTTATTAATCATTATTACACGACTCGGGCTGTCAGAGGGCCAATAACTAAACTCAACCAATCAAAATGCTCTAATGCCGGTCAATATTCTCTCAGTATTGGACCGGGCACTATCCTGAATGGTCCCGAATGATACCGCACTTGTGTCTCTTTGAACTTCAGTCGTATAATAAATCTCTTATTAACCAAGCTTGCACTGGACCATACTGGAAGAATATCGGCCCTAGGTCTTTTTTGTACGGACCTCGCTGCGCTCGGTCCGTACTGTCAAGACCTCGGGCCGATATTCTCCCAGTACGGCTCTCGCGCTTGGTTAATAAGATATTTATTTTGCGCAGGCGGAGACAATACAGGAGTGATATCGTTCGAAAAAGAAAGCCATTTTGGGTTCGTGATATCTATCGACGTCGAGCAGCTTTGGGAGTGTATGCTAACCTCGTAACCGAACTACGACTTGGTGATCGTGAATTCTACTTTCAGTAGGTTTCGAGTAATTTAAATTTAAATTTCGTAATTTTATAGTCAAGCTCACACGTTTAAATTTACAACTACTTGTACATTTTGGAAAAATGGAATCGAGCATTGTGATTGGTTTATTCTTCCGCTTCCGCTTCCGACTCCGACTATGCAGTTTTCACTAGATCGTAAGCGACGGAGTCATAGGCAGAATTGGTGTTCTGCTTCCTACTCCGTCGGTTTGATTTTCACTAGATCGTATCGCTCCACGCTTCTGATTACGACTCCGTCGCAAGTGAAAACCAGCCTTAAAGAGCTCTCCGATGATCCTTTTTTCAAAGCTTCCCGTGGATGGTACGAGAAATGGAAGCGACGCCACTCGGTCAGCCTACGAACAAAAACAACTCTGACCCAGCGATTGCCCGCCATGCAACCTTGAAGAGAGCATTGTGCGGTTTCATCGTTTCGTCATTACAGCAAGAAAACGCGGCGACTACCCTTTATCCCGTATCTATAACATGGATGAGACACTCGTGCGTGGATGATGAAGACATAGAAGAGAACGAGTTCGAGACAGACAGTGAAAACGAGACTGATGGCGAGTAAACCAATGGGTTGAAAGCCCTTGCACATATCTGTCAAACGGCTCCTTTAGCAGCTAGCAATTTCATAAAAGTGAATGAACAATATTCAGAAGTTATTTTTGTTGTGTTTTATACTGCTTCTGCTTCATTGCTAACTTGACTACAAGCCGAGGGGTAAAGGTATTCAGCAACTGTATATTTTTAAAATCTAAAACCCACGGCTACAAGCCGAACCCCGT
Source organism: Stylophora pistillata (assembly GCF_964205215.1). Classification (NCBI taxonomy): domain Eukaryota; kingdom Metazoa; phylum Cnidaria; class Anthozoa; order Scleractinia; family Pocilloporidae; genus Stylophora; species Stylophora pistillata. Next base: position 23,302,728 of record NC_142523.1, read on the forward strand.
TCTTCGTGAAAAATCTCCCAAAATTTTGGGTCGAAAATTGAAAATATCGGTCGGCTTATAGGTGAAGAAATACGGTACTTAGCTCACTGTAGTGTTCTCTCTAACTTATTTGTAGAACAGAGGTCTACTGAATCCAAAGATCTAAGGTTCAATTCCTTGTGGGGACTTAGAACTTTTTTTGGTTCGTGCTCATGACAAGATGGAAAAACATCTTTCTTAACTACGCGTTGTTGCCTTAGAGATCAGTTATTGCAGGGTTCCCACGCTCCTTGAAGGTCTTTGAATTTAGTTTTTTGTTTTCAAGGACTTGAAAACCCATGAATTTAGACTCGGGTCTTTGAAAATTTCTGAAAAATCCTTGAAAATAAGTGCAGATGAATCAAAGTCAAAGTTTTCTTTTGTTTTCAGTGTTAAAAGTGTAAGCTTCTGGCACAAATTAGAAAATGAGTTTTCCTTTCAAATCCTGCACCCGATTATGATGTTTTACACATGATTTTTATATGTTTTATACCTGATTGGTGCATTGGAAATAATCTTGGTTACCGAGCACATTATCACTCTGATGTGCATGCCTGAAGTCACGCTTGTTGGATTTTTCGGCGGGTCCTGCACGCAGTGTTTTTATTTCTATTAGCTCCTATTTAATGCCACAGGTCCTTGAATTTGAGAGCCAAGCCCTTGGAAATAACCTAAAAAGTCCTCGAAAGTCCTTGAATTGGGTTCCTGAAAGACTGCAAGAACCCTTTCATTAGTTATTGCCCTGGGGAGAGGGGGATTAGATTGATTTTGGTACTGTCACATTAAAATTTACCAGATTTCCCCCCCCCCCCCACCCTTAAGGCATTAGTATTCTCATATCTCTCCTAATTGGTCGTCAATTTTCTCTAGCTTCCTTCTATATTCTGCAAGCAAGGACTGATCCATCCTGTATTCCCCCCTGAAAACCATGCAACTCCCAAAAGCTTTCGATGACCCCGCCACCCCCAACCCCCCAGTAATAGATAGTGGGTGTTCTTTAACACCAAATTCTCAGAACTACCTTTATAATAAATATACCGCTGATGTTTTGGAGAGTTATCGCCCAAGTCGCAAAAGGAGGTTGGGTGCCCCAGGGGCTCAGGGACTGCAACCACAATCACACCCAAGGCAGTAGAACACCTGACTGGCCTGCCCAACCTGCAACCCAGTCACGAGCCCCCCACACCAAACCCCAACAGGCACCTGTCACACTACAGCTAACGGCTTAGTGGAAGAGAACTAAGGAAATTAATAAATAAAACCCCTGCACAAAGAAAAAGCAATTGGGGGTGGGAGGGAGGGAACGCTGAGAAGCTATCCTCAAGGACGACAACGCCACGTTACGGTCTGGCCGACTAAACGCAAACACATGGGAGAACGACGCATGCACTGATAAGGATAACCAAAGGACATAGCCTGCCCTAGGCCACCGACAGTCACAATGTTGCTGCAACGCTACAGAACGCACACAAACGCCGGGCAAACGCTAACAGAAGGCAAATACGCTGAATTCCATTTAACAATATTTAATATATAGATCTTGGATATACCGGCGGTTGAATATAACTTGTACCAAAGAGTTCAGAGCTCATTTGGTAAATTTATTCTTAGTTTCAAGGAAGAGAGACTATCACTGCGCCAACAGATAATTGAGATTTTTGCTAGTATATGTGGCTTGGAGAAGGAAATTCTCTCCCAGCTCCTGTGTTCTCTCTTGCCTACCGAACTGATGATAGAGATTACGAACACGAAAGAGGGTAAATAAAGTCTGGGCTGTGCGTGTGTGATCGAGATTAGGAAGACCATTTCAGATGGTCAGACTTACCAACTGACCCACCAACAGGCAGGCAAACAGACAATCAGACGGTGAAATAGTCATTCAGACAGACAGTGAGACAACCAGACGGTCAATGAGACAGATGGCCAGACAGATAGACGGACCGATTGACCATCAGTCAGGAAACTACGGCACAAACAAACGAGCAGACACGCCGGTTTGACTTTTTAACTCACCATATTTCGGTAGTTGGAGTATAAATCGGTGACTATAGATTTTAGATTTAGACATAAAATCAATGAACCGCCCTAATTTAATTTGATAACATACGATAATAACTGCAATTTGTGATATATGATGAATATTTCAGGTGCTTCAATGCAGCGTCTTTGTGCAATATTAATGACTATGATTTTTTCAACTGGAGAATCTGTTCCATTTACCGTTTATGGTGAGTCCTTTCCTCTCCTTTATTTATAATGATTGTGCAGTTTGATCTTACAGCTGAGAGGGTAAAGTCGTGAGAAGGGCTGTTGTCGGTGATAGTAAACGAATTTCTGATTGGCAGTATTCACTTTCAGAGTCCAGTGAGCAGTTTCATTGTCAATTGTGAAAACTGTTCAGTTCGTTGTTTATGTTAGTTTCTAGGATAACGCATTTGTATAATGGTAGCACAGTGCAACCTGAATGAGGCGGCATGGTATTAAGCGGTCACCATGTATTAGGTGGTCAGTTGTCAAAGTCCCAAATTCAACTCTATCTAGCGGTCACCTCTATTATCCGTTCGCGGTCAACCTTTACTAAGTCCCAGCGTTCCTGTATTGAACGGTCACTAAAAGCGGAACCTCTCAAACATACAATACAATACATATATCTTATTAACCAAGCGCGAGGGCCGTACTGGGAGAATATCCGCCCGAGGTCTTGACAGTGCGGACCGAGCGCAGCGTACAAAAAAGACCAAGGGCCGATATTCTTCCAGTACGGTCTCGAGCAAGCTTGGTTAATAAGAGATTTATTATACGACTGAAGTTCAAAGGGACACAAGTGCGGTATCATTCGGGACCATTTGGAACAGTGTCCGGTCCAATACTGAGAGAATATTGACCGGCAATAGAGCATTTTGATTGGTTGATTTTAGTTCATTTGATTGTAAACTGTTTAGCAGTCTGGTAAAGTCCCCCGCACAGTGTTGTGAAGCGCCATGGGTTCAAGATATGAGCGCTATATAAATACAAGTTATTATTATTATTATTATTATTATTATTATTATTATTATTATTATTATCATTAGTTATTGGCCCTCTAACTGCCATAGTCGTGTGATAAAATAGTTTATTGTCACTCCCCTGGTGAGGCTTTTCGGTGACAATGCAATTAAAAACCATATAAACATACCTACTTAAGAATTAATCATATAATAAATGTTATCACTACATACTATACAATATGCAAAATTCAAGTTAAAATTATAAGAAATTAAAATACTAATAAGGTAATAAAAAACACTATCACATCGTGCTATTTGAAAAGTCAGTAATCAATTTGTTTTTCAGATAAAGTTTAAAGGTAAAAATCGATTCTGAAGATTTAATAGCACTGTCAAGATTCTAATCAGAGAATGTTTAGAAATACATTTGATAATAAAAATTAACGGTAAAAAACTACGACGTTTCGAAGTCTGCATGACCTCATTATCAAGTAAAATGTTAAAACTGATGTAAAATTGTAGCTCAGAGATTATATACAAATAAAATGTGATAACTTCATTAGAATAATGAGCGTTCATTGTTATTGGTGTTTAGCATGTCCGATCGTGCAGTATATGTTTAAATAAATACTTTTGCACGTATTGAGTCAGACTGCGTGTTTAGCTTTGGTTTTTGTTCGCGAATGAATAGCATTTCGTGAATTAGGCAGTCCATTTTTCCGCGGCATTTCTTGAGAACGGAAAACGTTTCCTCTAGGCTAGTGGACGCTACACCGTGGGCTTCTTTTAGATGCTTGCCAATGACGGAGGCTTTATGTTCTTGTATGCGTTGATGAAGATGGCGTGTGGTATAACCGATATAATCGCATCGCACGAATCACATTTAAAAGTGTAAACAACGCATTGGTGGTTAATTAAAGCGGGCTTCTCTTCTTGTATCTTGAGCTTTCCCTCGATCTTACGACTCGTGAAAACTGGTTGTAGGTCAGTTCCGATTTTCCGGCCAAGATCTTTCAGCTGATGTCTTACTGCGTCGGCCGATTTTTGGTCTTTAAATGGTAAAGTTATTCTGACAGGTTTTTGTGTAGCCGCGTCAAGTTCAGTTGGGGTTTCGTGACGGCTTTGGATCGTAGAACTCGTGTACCAGGCGATAGCTGAGTTGATGAGTTTCACTGGGTACTTAAGCTTAGTAAACATCCGCTTGAGATGCTGGCATTCCTTCGTAAAAGATTCTTTCGTTGATGACAGGCGGTAAGCTCGGTTCAGCATTGTATTCAGCAGAGATCTTTTGTAACGCTGATCGACATGGCTCTGGTAATGTAAGAGCAGTCCTGTATCAGTTGGTTTATGATATACGCTTGTTGTCAGGTGGCAACCGTTTTTCTCAATCATCATACCGAGAAATGGAAGCTTGTTGTTTTCAGCAATTTCCATTGTGAACTGTATGGCAGGATGGCATTCGTTCAATGTTGAAAGGAAGGCTGTTGCGGCTTGAATATTTGGCATCGTGGCTAATGTGTCGTCGACGTACCTTTTGTAGAAACTTGGTAACTTGTTGTTGCGATCCAGTTGTTCTTCAATGGAGCACAGGAAAACGTTTGCCATAAGGGGTCCCAGGGGCGAGCCCATGGCCACACCGTCCACCTGCTCGTAAAGTTGACCGTCGAACTGAAATAGCTGATCTTTGGTTGCTATTCTTAAAAGTTCGGTAAGACCTGTCTTTGTGAGGTTGAGACCATGCGTTTCATTAAACCAGTTGTTTTTAAAGGCTTTTTCAGCGATGATCTCAATAGTCTCGTCGAGTGGCACGTTGGTAAATAAAGCACATACGTCATACGTCATACGTCTCGTGTCGTATGACGTATGTGCTTTATTTACCAACGTGCCACTCGACGAGACTATTGAGATCATCGCTGAAAAAGCCTTTAAAAACAACTGGTTTAATGAAACGCATGGTCTCAACCTCACAAAGACAGGTCTTACCGAACTTTTAAGAATAGCAACCAAAGATCAGCTATTTCAGTTCGACGGTCAACTTTACGAGCAGGTGGACGGTGTGGCCATGGGCTCGCCCCTGGGACCCCTTATGGCAAACGTTTTCCTGTGCTCCATTGAAGAACAACTGGATCGCAACAACAAGTTACCAAGTTTCTACAAAAGGTACGTCGACGACACATTAGCCACGATGCCAAATATTCAAGCCGCAACAGCCTTCCTTTCAACATTGAACGAATGCCATCCTGCCATACAGTTCACAATGGAAATTGCTGAAAACAACAAGCTTCCATTTCTCGGTATGATGATTGAGAAAAACGGTTGCCACCTGACAACAAGCGTATATCATAAACCAACTGATACAGGACTGCTCTTACATTACCAGAGCCATGTCGATCAGCGTTACAAAAGATCTCTGCTGAATACAATGCTGAACCGAGCTTACCGCCTGTCATCAACGAAAGAATCTTTTACGAAGGAATGCCAGCATCTCAAGCGGATGTTTACTAAGCTTAAGTACCCAGTGAAACTCATCAACTCAGCTATCGCCTGGTACACGAGTTCTACGATCCAAAGCCGTCACGAAACCCCAACTGAACTTGACGCGGCTACACAAAAACCTGTCAGAATAACTTTACCATTTAAAGACCAAAAATCGGCCGACGCAGTAAGACATCAGCTGAAAGATCTTGGCCGGAAAATCGGAACTGACCTACAACCAGTTTTCACGAGTCGAAAGATCGAGGGAAAGCTCAAGATACAAGAAGAGAAGCCCGCTTTAATTAACCACCAATGCGTTGTTTACACTTTTAAATGTGATTCGTGCGATGCGGATTATATCGGTTATACCACACACCATCTTCATCAACGCATACAAGAACATAAAGCCTCCGTCATTGGCAAGCATCTGAAAGAAGCCCACGGTGTAGCGTCCACTAGCCTAGAGGAAATGTTTTCCGTTCTCAAGAAATGCCGCGGAAAAATGGACTGCCTAATTCACGAAATGCTATTCATTCGCGAACAAAAACCAAAGCTAAACACGCAGTCTGACTCAATACGTGCAAAAGTATTTATTTAAACATATACTGCACGATCGGACATGCTAAACACCAATAACAATGAACGCTCATTATTCTAATAAAGTTATCACATTTTATTTGTATATAATCTCTGAGCTACAATTTTACATCAGTTTTAACATTTTACTTGATAATGAGGTCATGCAGACTTCGAAACGTCGTAGTTTTTTACCGTTAATTTTTATTATCAACTGTCAAGATTGTTCCAGATATGCACTATGCGATAGTAAAATGTTCCCCATCCGGCACTCGACCTATACTTAAAGGGAATGTTTAATAGTTGAGAACTTCGAGTCACGCGCCCGGTGACCGTAATTCTTGTCGTAATTTGGTCGCAGAGGTAATGTGGGGCTTTACCGTTCATGCATTTAAATACAGTGACAGCGTCGCGGAAGAACAGCTGTTGTTTAATTGGGAGCCAGCGAAGATCTCCTAGTTCGGGGGTTATGTGCTCGAATTTCTTGGTTCCTGTAATGATGCGCGCGGAAAAATTCTGCACAGACTGTAATCCAGGAATATTTTTGTCTGAGGTGTTCGACCACACTGTAGGAGAGTACAGTAACTTGCTAAAGACAAGGGCATTTATTACTGTCACCAGTTGGTTACGGTCAAGAACATGTTTAACCCGACTAATTTGTGCGAGGCTAGATATACAAGATGAGGTAGTTTTTAAAACATGGTCGTCGAACGTAAGTTGCGGATCTAGAACAACACCAAGATCTTTGGCCGAAGATGCAAGAGCGAGATCTTTTCCGAAAAGGGACATTTTGATGTCGGGGAGTTTGGCAAACAATTGCTGACTTCCAAAGACTATGAGTTTTGTTTTGTCAGGATTTAAAAGTAGGAAATTGTTGAAGCACCAGTCGCGTATTAAAACAACGTCGCTATTCAGATCGCTCATAGCAGTCGTACGGTCACGCATCTTAAAAGAAATCTAAAGTTTGGTGTCGTCAACGTAACATTGTTAGACGTAAGAATAATCTTTCAAGTAATTTTTAAATCTATGTTTATCTCCTAAAATCAAAAGAAACAGTATTTTTGGGCGAGATTCTATACATCAAGTGGTCAATTATCCCATAAAGTGACGTTGTGTATCGTTTTTAGAAAGCCCCCTAATCTGTGGAACCTGTATTTAGCGGTCAACCTGTACTAAGCTGTCCTCTGTGGCTGAACTCTTAAATACAGGTTCGACTTTAGTTGTTGACAGCTGTTTGGAAGAGTCTGTTTTAATTCAGTAAACCAGCTCGAAAGCTAAACCAGCTCCAAAGCTAAACCAGCTCTAAAGTCAACTGTTGAAAGTACAATGTAGTTTTAACATTGAACACAATCCCAGTCATAATCGTGGTTCGTTAATCGACAATGTTCAGCAACGTGATAGTTGCTACCAGGATGTATTCGAGAACGCGGCTCTGGGGTATTTCTACAATTTACAAAAAAAAAAACATACTTGCATTTAAGCGTCAAATGCGTCACTAAACATTGTGCGAACTTGTACGTACTATTTTTGAGGATTCGTGTTTTTTTTTTAAATGGGGTGTTCGAAAACACAATTGACTACAAGAATGATCGGAGAGCAACTTCATAGCCTCGTGCTGCATCAATTGCTCTTCTGTTTTTCGTTTTCTCATTGACTAGACTATTTAAAAACGTTCACATGTTTTGAGGACCCCTTTCTCGGGCCCTTTTCTCAAGAAGGAGCCTCCCTAGAATTAAAGGAGCCTACTGGCCCCTGTTTGGCCAATTTCTAGAATAAACCCTCAATCTCCCGTCGATCGTTTTAAACAGTTATCTTTACTGTGTTTTTTCTCGTTTGTCAGACTTTCTCTTTCTTTTTCTTTTAAAACTGTTTTTCTGTGGTAAACAGATGTCACGAAGCTAAGAGAAGATTCCTGTTTTCCTCTTGAAACACTTTATTGGTCTGCGACATAACTTTACAGTGGTTTGTTAAACCTCAAAAAATCTCAAAAAATCTTTCGATCTCGAGCCTTAAATATATTAGCCGGTTACGTTATATCTCTTTCTAAAGCACTATTTTTAGCAGTAAGAACAATCCAGACGTTCATGACGGATATCCTTAAAATAACTCAACAGAATGTTCCGGAATAGAAAGAAGCTTCTAGCACAGCTAATAGGGACCTTAAGATACCCTGGACTCGGCCCAGGACGACGTCAACCGGAAGTAAATTCGCAAGATCTCAATTTTAATTTGCATAAATGTCACGCCACTTGACGACCACCACCTCAGTTGCGGCGGCGACGAAGTTTATTTTGGCGGCCTCTCAGAAAGGTGAGTCATTTTTCCGAATCCTTCCCTTAAATTTACAAGTTTTGCATAAAATTTACAGACATTATTATACACGAAATAGATTCCTAAACTGTCTGGTTCATTTTTGTTTTCATAATTCAGATTTACCGAGCATATAGAGGGTTTTTGTGTGAGCGTGAAGTCTTCAGAAAGGAATCTGAAAAGCAGGTAAATCTGGGTAAATATCCTCGGACAGTATTGCTTTATTTTTCATTTTAACCTTCATTTTTATCGTGTAAAATTAATCATTGGCAGTTAAGGACCGCTTCAGAAAATGATTTTGCTTTATTTATTTTATTTTGCGCAATCGTTCTTTGAGGTCAAATCTTTCGTACTCTTCATACGGTAATTCTAAGTTCTTTGAAAAGCTGCATTCATAGAGGGGCACGAATTCTCCGTCAGAAATGATGTCGGCCAAATAAGAGCCTGTTAAGAGCTCTCGGGCCTTCTTAAACGACGTCATAGCAGCAAAAACGCCTTATTCCAGCAGTTATTCTCTGACTGAATGTGTTTGTTGTTATTTGTTTCGGCGACCGCATCCAACACGCAAATCTTAAGGCTCGAATTTCCCGCGCAAAGCTGGCGGTCACGACCCATGCCCTCTCGGACGTGACCGCGTTCTTAAAGGCAGCCGCGTCCAGTATCTTAAGGTCCCTAATAACAACAGTGGTGTGGTAATTCATTGTTCTAAATTGTTCTCTCGATTTCTGGAAACTTCGTTACAACAGACCACGTAAAAGATTTCTTTGTGGAGTTTCTTATCAATGCCATTGAAAGCGCTGAAGATGATGAAGAGTTAGCGGAGACCTTTGTGCCTCTCATACTTGCATTTAACCAACACTTTGTTGGTAAAGAGATTCTGTTTTGTAGAAACAATAACAACTCCAAAGGGGGAGGGGTAGAAAGAGGCATTGCCCCCCCCCCCATTTTCATGCCTTACACAGTAAAAGTCTTCGTTTTAAATTTGATTTAAGATGAGAGAGCGTCTAGCTGTTGTTACAGAAGGAGGGACATGTTCATTCGTTCATAATCAAGAATATGTTCAACTATTTTACTTATCATTAAGATTTTGCCGATTATAAACGTCTTTCTTATTGTGTTTTTGGCAATCCCACCATGTTAAAAGACATTGAAAAGTAAATAATATGATTTTATCAACTTAATTGATAAATAAAAAATACCATGCCACCCTAGCGGGTACCTAAAGCTGACATTTTTAGCGCTAGCCCTTCGTTAAAGGGAGAGATGAAGGGCTGACGCTCCAAACGTCAGCTGTAGGAACTCTGTTCATTGGCTAATTCACCTTATTACAACTGGATCATTGGATAATGTAATTCAAGACTTTTTTATTGGCTTAGCCATTATGGTATATGAGCCCATATACCATAATCTACAAATATGGTAAGTGTACGCGAATTTTCCCTCAAGCTTGAGATGATTATAGCCAAGTGGGCGCTAGGCGCCTCTTTGGCTATCTATCTACGCGCCTCGTTGGCATCTCATATCCAACGCGCGCTCGTGGAATAGTTGTTAATTATCAACTCAGTTGATAAAACCCAATTAACCTGTAATACTTCCACCGACACGGCAGTACAGTTTCTTTAACTGAAACCTTTCCCCTCCATCCATTTTGTCTTAGATAGTAGAGATGAGTTTCCCAACTGAGACGAATTACTTTTTTTCCTATAGATGAGAACGGGGTACATATCATTACCACATCAAATCCTGTTGAATTCTAACTACAGGGAACACAGACATCAGGCCAGTGAACTCCTCAGTTATCTGACAAGAATCAGCAAGGAAGAAGAAAAAGAAGGCGAACAAGACAGACTTATTGCCCAAGAAATACTCAAACACTCGTCGAAATATTTCTAACTTTCAGTTGGGCGTCGGAAGGTAATCCGGGATAGCTTTGGTTTTGTTTTTCTTTGCTGTCTGATTGGTCCAGATAACTCACGTCACACTCTCAACCAATCAGATGCAAAACTGGAGTTAGTGACGTTTTGACTTCTCGCATTTTCCCGCGCCTCCCTTTATTTCGAGTTTTGAATGGCTCCTTGAGATAATTCCATTTCTTTGATCGGTCGATATGATCATTTGGTGTTGGCCTTGTAACAACCAAGCGAAGGGTCCTTTAAAAATGAATTTAAGCTTATTCGACTGTTTTAAGTATTTTTGCTGCGATGACTTTAAATTATAATTCGGAGCCTATTAGCAGAACACTCTGCAAGGAGATTCACTCCTTACACAAAAAGATGTTATATACTTAATGAAATTATTTCGAAGAGACGCCATCACTTTTAAAAAAGAAGTATAACTTTGGAATTGTAAGAAATCTGTTTGACTAGAGTGCACGCTTTTCTTAGAGAGCAGTCATCCTTTGTCACCTGTGAGGGGAGAGGAGGGTCGAAGGATTTTGCGGTTCACCATAACTTTTACGTGATCTCCTCTAGGGCTCTGTAGTACTATGATCCCCACTCATGGCAGTGAATTTTCTATGGCTCCCCTTCTGTACCCTGTTAGCCACGACTGATCCCCCCTCCCTTCCCCTTGAAAAGTATGTGATCCCAAAAATCCTTATAGCCCTCCTATCCCCGGCGAAAAATAATGACTGGATCCTCATTTTTACTCGTAGTTTTCTTTTGTATGAATCCCAATACCAGGTCGAGACTAACTCACTCTGCAGTCCCACTTGAGGTAATTCGAGTTCAAAATGATGGCGAAATTGTTTAAGAGAAAATTTACAGTTAATAATGAGAAGGCAACATCCTATGTTCACAATCTACGGATTATCCACTAGTCTCCTTCGACTAAATCTCGTCCGCAGAAGATCTAACACAACTGGCGCGAAAGGGAATTAGGTGACTTGCCTAAATACCTCTGCGACGGTGATTACCTTCGAAATCGTTGTTTGGTTTCATTAAGACGGTTAGCGGAAGAAAAATTGTATTGCAAAACTGGGTTAGTTTGAAATTGTGTTCTTCGGGAGGCAGTTGACTTAGTTTCTATCTAATTTCTTAAGAATTCAAACATTTTTATTAATCGCCTAAGGAGGGGTCGAAAGATTTTGGACGAGATCGCATGATTATGATGATTCTCATCTTCCAAACAGTGTGTTGGTGAAATAATTAAAGGGAAATGACTTATTGGCTGCTTCTTGGAGTAAGCGAGTTAAAATTTCATAGACAACACATTTTCGATTGTGCAATTGTAACACATCTACCGAGATATGATTTTGATTCATTGACCCACTTTTATCACATGATTATGATGATTCTCATCTTCCAAACAGTGTGTTGGTGAAATACTTAAAGGGAAATGACTTATTGGCTGCTTCTGGGAGTAAGCGAGTTAAAATCTCATGGACAACACATTTTCGATTGTGCAATTGTAACACATCTACCGAGACATGATATTGATTCATTGACCCACTTTTATTTTCCCTTCATTTCACAGCAAAAGCAAAAACCCACATAAAAAGTCCTCACTACTGAAATTAATTGCTCAATGGTACATGCAGCTTAACCCTTAATCCTTAACCTCGGGCAGACCATGTTGCTCAATGTTGCATCCAGCGTAGCCCTTCTTTTCCCTGAGCAGACCATATAGTTCAGCGTCTTTACTGAACGAAGATAAATCCGAAGGCGCTAATAGTTTGGTCTCCGTTGTCTCCGCCAAACCTAGCTACGTTTCCACACGGAACCTCGGCAAACGGTCCCCATCCCCCAAATCCGATTCTGGAATCAGGGGAATCGCACTCATTTTGTTCGTTGGCGATGATGCCAATTCGCATCTTAGGATTACTTTTTTTGTTCCCCTGCGTATTGAATCCTTCTCGATTGCAGTTTTGCTGGAGGGAGGCAGCAGGACCGACCAATCTCTTCCATGCATCACGACCCAGCGAAGTAGCACGATATTGACCATCAGCGATGAGAGCATACAGTGAGGCTGCTTTCTGATCCACTCGCAAGAACCTGTTTACGCCATTGACCTTCATGCCGAGACAGATTTTGGTAAAGGACGTGCTCCAGTAAGTTGGTAACAGGGTCTCCAAGTTGTCCAACCCAGTGTCTCCATTTTCAGGAGAGACTGAAGACCTGGAAGACCACGCGCTTGAATCGTAATTGAAGTTGTGCTACGGAAAAAAGCAATTTTCCAGTTAGTGTGGAAAGCAATGCGGGGCTTCACTTTGCTCCATGAATGCTCCCTCCAGCTCGCGCCAAACCCCTAAGCGGTCAGATGCTATTCTAGAGCAATTTTTATATGGGGGTCCAAATTAGTCAGGCCTTCCATTGGTTTTGCTTGCTTATTTCGCAATGTGATTAGTCTAGAAAACTCGTGCTTCTCTCGATCAATCAGATTTAAAACTAATACCGTACACGACTTCGTTGCCCACGTTTTTCCGCGCTTTGTGAAGTTTGATTGTTTCCACTATTAGCTCTTAATGGCTCTTCAGGATATTTCCTTTCTTCTGGTAGGTAATTTTGATTACTTTGGTTTTGGTTTTACGACACTCAATCGACTGAAAGGTGTCCCAAGGCCAACCAAGACGTAGTCACTCGAACCTTGTTTCTCTTTAGGGAGTTTGCTTTTTTTTTATTTTTTCTTTGAGTTCTCATTAGCTCTTCAGATTGTTTTCCTTTAGGATGATTGTCTCTTGTCAGTTACTTCAAAGACTCAATCGCAATGTGGGCTACAATTAAGAATTACATCCGTTTCAAAGTCTAAAAGGCTTAACCATGAATTGAAGAAAATTTCAAAGGGCATCCTTGCTAGAGGATTGATCATATAAAGCACCACAATATTTTTAAGATAGCTTAACGTGACATCTAGAGCAGTAACTCACTCAAGGAGACAATGTGATAGAAAAAAATGAATGAGAGAAATGAGAAGGGAGTCAAAGTTTTTATTCGATTAACTTGAAAAGCTACGGTCCTTTGAGTAAGTATAGTTATAAAACCTAAAACACGTCTGAAATACCTTTGCACCGTCAATCTTCATGACCAGCGTCCATCCCCCACCACCGCAGTCTCCAAGCTCCCCACTCATGGAACAGTACACAGGCAGATTTTGATTTCCTAGCTTGAGGTTATATGCCTTGTTTGGGCTGGCACTAATAAGAGAGCATCAGTGTGTAGCAAGCATTTAATCATACACCAATCTCGTTCCCAGGGACTTTTAAGGGAAAAGGCCCCAGTCAGTTCTGTCGCTGACCAGTTTTAAACGCGACTAGAATTTAAGACTTACATAAGTTTATTTTTGAGATATATCAAAACTTTAATTCATAAACAACAGAACTTGACCCCAAATAAGCCAATGAATTGCCTTGGTTATTTGACGTTTGAAGGTAAAAATGTGTTGCGTTTTTGACGGTTGTCGGTTGACACCGGGGAACTAAAGCTTAAAATTGTAAATTTTTTTTTGTATTCATTTCTAGTTAGCTGTAAAGGAGTAAGATAAAGTCTCGGTATCTATTTTTGTTCACTTCTTGTTATTAACGAAAAAATCAGATCTGAGGTTCCTTTTTCCTGTTTTTGCTGCCGTACGACCATGGGTTCAAAACTACTAACAGCGGTAGAATGTGACGTCAGTGTCGGAGAAATGAAACACTACTCTCATCACATGCAAATGCCGCACATTAGCGAAAAATTTGAATTCATCGGTCTTTCTTTTGCAAGTATGAGTGGTTTGAAGCCCTTCCAGTCTGAGCTGAATTATTTTCTTGGCCCTCGCAATGACTAATCACAAGTACCTCAGGGGCGAAACCATTCGATAATTTAACCTTTCGCTCAAAGGAAGAGAGGTGTGGGATTCCCAACTAACAAAAATTATTTTGTGTTCAAATTTTGGGAGAATGTTTCCCTGTGATCATGTGATCAAGGATCGAGAAAGTTGAAATATTATGTTTTTCTGTGCCTTTTTCCTTGTATATATCCCCCTTTTTTTCTTTTTTTTTTTCTCTTGCACAATTTTCTTTTAAAAAAGGATTTTTAGTACGTGTTTGCTACCCTCCCTCGCCCCGAAAATTTAACGATTGTTCATTACTTACCTGTCCTTGTCGTATATCTCCTTGCAGGAACTTGCGGGTTCAGTTGGCTCTGCGGGAACGAGAACAGCTATTAGGCAATCGACCATAAGGGGATAAATGAAACTATTCCTAACTATATTCAAGAAATATTTTAATCCAACCGAAATTGAGAACTGTTGGAGCAACAGAGCAGTGTAGCGGGTAATATTAAAACGACAGAAACGATTATTCTCAACCTTACCCGGTTTACAGCAGTCCTGTTTCTTCTTGATCAGGTCCTCAAGATCTACCAACTTGTCCATTATTTGCCTGCAGAACTTCTTTTTCCCGGCATCAGCGCCAATGGTGAGATAAACCAGAAAGATGAGTGCACAAAATTTCGGCATAGCTGCTGTTTTCTCACTCTTTCTTCAGTATTTCTTGAGTGCAGCGAGACTCGACGATAAGCGAGGAAGGTATAACAAACGTCAACTTATAAACACACGAATCGCCTCTAAGATTCACAGCAATTTCTCCCTACCTGAGTGCATACTCCAGCCAACGCTTTGTTGAGAGATTTTTTGCATTCATCAGACTTATTTTAAGAGGCTGTTTGTAGCAATTTTATTCAACCAACAGACCAATAACAATTCTGCTTAAAATAGTGATAATCGTGCTTTAGACGAAATTCGAATAACCATCGATACCAACGACAGGAGAGCGAGCGGAAGAAATGTCACTGTTTGATGTGTGGGCAGGGTAACTATGGCTTTTAAATTCAGATGAAGACCCCTCGTTCTGCTAAAAATATCGCAATCTCAAAATCTGGTTAGTCTTTTCCGGTAGCAAAATTATCTTTGTACTGCTTTGATTTCGGTTTCTTGGCCTGGGAGTTTTTTCTTCTCAATGTTCTCATAGTCTCAGATCTGCCATTAAATCCAAGGGTGTCGCTCAAATATGATTGCGCAACACACGGCTTAGAGCTATCTTTATACGTTGCGGAGGTCTCTGTTCAGGTGGACCCCCTGGCAATGTGCATGGGGCGCTTGTACATTTCTGCATACAAGGACCATGTACATCGAACACAAGAAAGAGCCGGATATGCATTTCTTTGTTTCCAGGATTTACGAAATAGCATTTCATTGCCTCAGTATTAATCTTAGTTATTCCATGGCCAAATCTAGTTACGTACGATCGCTCTCGTTTGAAAAACCTGTGACATAGAAGCTGATGTATCGCAAAAACCGACACACACAAGATTACAAGTAAATATCCTTTATTATTTCATTTCATTTCATTGTTAGAGCTTATTTTGAAACGAAGCCAACACCAATGGCGAGATAAACTGAACCAATGCCTTATTGTACAAAACTTAAATTCGTTGCCGCAGTTCCTTTGTCTTGACTACCTCCTAATTTTAACGAGACTACATGATAACTGGGGAGGCTATTGGAAACGCCAGGAAAAGATGTTCTTCGGGAAGTTATTAGTTTGGGACTGAGGCTAGATATTACTCTAACTTATTATATTTTTCTTAGCACTTGAGAGGTGGTATTATACAAATCCTGTGATCTGATTGGTTCCGAGAGCGGGCAGTATTCTCCCCTCTAGCCCGTTGACAGCGGTCGGTATCTGTTGCGTGTTGAGTCACCCAGCAAATCCTTAGCTTCGTAGCAATTTTTAATAAAAATCTATGACCTTGTGCGGCTAGTTTATAACATATTAGCCTCTTAATCAATTTCTGCCTTTTGACAAGTAAATATTGTGATAGAAACTTCTTTTTACATAGAGTTTTTCGAGCTCTGAAGGAGATCTAAAAACTAGAGATACCGAGCGTAGAAGAATAATAAAATTGGAAGAATCTTTGAAGGATTTGCAATTTCATCACAACCAAATGAGAAAAGGCAGCTCAAATTACTTGTCTAAGGTCTTGCGTGCAAAGACTGTTTCTTGCGAATCTATATCAAATACTTTTCTGATCGCGCGTGGTGATTAAAGATT